>NW_006791298.1:2503704-2504629 GCF_000442215.2 Lipotes vexillifer | reverse complement strand
ACAAAAAAAAAAAAAAAAAAAAGGTCATGTTTATATGCTTTTAGATCATATTTGGTGTGACCTCTCTTGGCCCCTGTGCTTCTCCTTTGTTTGGTTTTAAACAATAATCCATGCTGATGTTACAGAAAGCATTGGCATTAGACATTGTTTTGCTCCAGGTGCTTTCCTTTGCCATGTGACCAGCCACACAATATTCCAGGGGGTCAGTGGTGTTCCCCTTTACAGATGGGGAATGGGGGCACAGGCCAGTGGAGGGACTTGCTCAAGGTCCCACTGCTTGTTAGTATGGAACCAGGACCATAGACCAGATCTCTTAACTTCCAGGTCATGCTGTTACCATGTTTCCTTTTGGGGGAAGGGTAAAGGGATGCTGAGAGCGTAAACATGTTTGGTCGAATCGGCATGTAAAAGATATTTTAAAAGGATAATTCAGATTTATTGAGCATGAAACACTTCTAGGCATTTTAGGGAGGGTTCCTATGTTTTAACTTATTTAATAAAGATACTTTGAACAAATAAAATAGTCCATTCATGCTTACCCATACATGCCTGGTACATGCCTGGCACATGCCTGGCACATAGTAGGTACTCAATATATTTGTTCAGTGAAGTAAAAGTGTCAGGCTTTCAGAAGAAATTCTTTTTCTTTATCTTTTTTGGGGAAAAAAAAGCACCCAGGATGTTTTCCAAATCTACACAAAAATTTTAAAATGTGATGCAGGTGGAAGAACGCATCCACTTTGTAGGAACCTAGACTGGTACTGGTTTGCTAGCTTAAAGTAACTTCAACTGAGAGAGATGGACAACAGGGAAGAACATACAACATACAAATTCAGAATGGCACGTCCTAGCAAAAAAGCTGCTCCCACCTTCCACCCCTTCACCATGGCAGGCATTGCTAATAGATCATGGCACGATTTCCTGC
>NW_006791298.1:2449872-2503685 GCF_000442215.2 Lipotes vexillifer | reverse complement strand
TGCTGATCCTGGACAGAGCCTCAAGTCCTCTAACACCTTGCTCCAGGCAACTACCACTGATCCATGAGAATTGACACTCACACTGAAATCTATTTGTCATTCCTCGTAGACTTAAAGGCTTTTTCTCTGTGACCTAAGGGGACCACAGAACCAGTTCAAGCTGTTTGTACATCTCTTTGCCTAGAGGACAGAAGGGGCCCAATATATAAAGCTGTACTTTGGGATCATTCTGATCTGGTTTAAACTTTATTGAAGAGTTATTGGCCTGGATTATAGAATCTCTGAATGGGTTACTATGTGTGGCTGTGAAATCTCTAAAATACCTTTATAAATAAGCTAGATCCCTATTGGTCCAAAATTATTGGACATAGCCCTGCCTATGGGAACGACTGAAACAAAATAACCTCTAGAAATCACTTCTGGTCCTATTATTGGATTTTCCCCCCAGCTGTTAATAACAGCATCTCTGGAACAATCTGTGTATGTTCAAAGTTTTAAAGAAACCTCTAGCTCAAAAATGTTGAGAAAGAAATTGGGAAAATTCTTTCATCTATGATTAAGGGATGTCTTGTGTGCATTTAAAAATATTTCCTAAAATATGCATTTGTAGCATGTTAGAAACTTAAAAACAGAACCTTTTTTTGGAACCACACACTGTATTACCCTTGATAGGATCCCACATGTTAAGCCCTCAGAAAATACCATAATACAATTTACCCCTAGAACTGATGAGCTAACAGATTAAAATTAAATCAAAATCTTATCTTCTCATTAATGCACATTCTCAAGGAAGACAGTTACAAGAACAGCTAAGTCATAGGATGGTTAAACCATGTCTTGATTTCACACTGTGCCATTTTAAATACAATGACTCATAATTCTGAAATTTATCAAAATTTCCTGAGCAGTTGTATACCCAGAAAATGATACTTAAATTAAAACTGTTAACCAATACAAGCAAAGCTATACGCTAAAAGCTTGGCTTGCAAGCAATTTAACATAAGATGTTAACAGCAAATTAACATAAGATGTCAATCTAATAAGAGGAAAAGCATTGTAGAGGTTCTTGTCCAAAAGAGGGGCCTGAAGAATTTAACTGATCCACATCCATCAGCACAGGACGTCACTGTTATTCCACTCTTGGAGAACTCCACTGTAAGCTGCACTAACATTGAAACCAAATGAGAAAGACGTGCTCCTGGTGTAGAACCTAACCCTATGACAGAAGACCTTCGTTGGGGAAAAAAGGAAAAGTTAAAAGGAGTTAACTGTGAGCTGTTGTTGGCACTGTTAGAAAATATACACTTTAATGAATTTTCTAGTTTAAGAGAGAATGCTTTGAGCTGTTTTTTAAAATACCATATATATCCAATAAACTCCCTAGGATGTTAATAATCTCTGTGAATCCCAAGAAAGAAGAAAATTGAACTGACACAGAAATTATATCAGGCATAAATCAAAAGTTTATGAGGCCAAATACATATCAGTAATATTCACCATTTTTTGAATGCTTACTTTGTGCCAGGTATTCTTATATGTATTCAGCCCCACAATAATCCTGTGAGGTCAATGCCCCATTTTACAGAGGAAGAAACTGAGGTGCAAGGAGGTTGTACAACTTGCCCCAAGTCAGTAAATGGCAGAGTAGGGATCTGAACTCAAAGTCCACCTAGTTTTTAGAACAATTGATTCCATTTTTTTTGACGTCCTAAGTGAGGCATGCTGGTAATGCGGATGATGAGGAGCCTTACATAATTATTTTGAGGTTGGCTCAAAAAATGTACAGTCCTATTGTAGAAAGAGACGCATGAAAAACAAATGATGTCAAAGTCTAGATGGTCAAATGCATGGATCTGATTGTCCTTCCTTCCCTGTATGATTACAGATTCATTCACCCTGGATGTCTTTATGTTGCATTGCTGCTCTCTTGTCTAACTTATACTGGCTGGAAGTTTTTCTTTTATCAAAAACCAATGCATTGAGCTTCCCTGGTGGCGCAGTGGTTGAGAGTCTGCTCGCCAATGCAGAGGACACGGGTTCGTGCCCCGGTCCGGAAAGATCCCACATGCCGTGGAGCAGCTGGGCCCGTGAGCCATGGCCGCTGAGCCGGCGCGTCCAGAGCCTGTGCTCTGCAATGGGAGAGGCCACAACAGTGAAAGGCCTGCGTAACGCAAGAAGACAAAAAAAAAAAAAACCAATACATTGATATTTGACTGAATATGACACTGTGAAGTTTCCATAATGAGAATTCACACACACACACACACACACACACACACACACACACACTCCAGGTGGGTATGGACCTCCACCATGAGAATTACCTGTTTATGTGGTTGGTTTACATATTATTAAATTACCCATCTGATCTCTAATGGCAGCCCTGCTGACACTGTCTGACCCAGTTTGACAATATGGATAGAAATTGTAGGGTTGGCTGTTCAATGGCTGTGACTTTTAACAGCACTGCTTTTGGGCCTCAAATCAATTCTCTCTGTTTACAGACCATTTCACAGCCCTTTACCTACAACATCACTGTGTCAGTCCCATAAATACTTTGGTGTATATAATGCTTGAATTAGCATAATGGTTTAGGCTCTGAGCTCTTAGCCCAAAGAAGGACACATCAACATGCTCTCTTCACTTAAGCAATTAAGAGCCATTATGCTGCTTCAGTGGAAATATCATCAAGGTTAAAGACAATCCCAAACAGCCCTTTTATTCTAAGTCTAATGAATGAGGCACAGAAATTGAAATGTTAGTAAACAGTCCTACTTGCAAGCTCTTTTTGGATCATGCTTAATCAGACCCTTGTACACCAGACATTTGCAACAGATTCATAAATGTATATATTGAATTGTTCCTTTCATGCAAGAAAACAGTTTGCTGATTTAATTTCAAAGTCATAATGAGCACTGATTTATTTTGCCAGCCTTTTAAAATTTTAGCATCATTTCATAAAAAATATTTCTATACTTTCATTATTCAATATGGCAAAAGTTATATTTTTAAAGTTGACAATTTTGTTGTGACTTTTTTTTTTTTTTTTTTTTTTTGCGGTACGCCGCCCTCTCACTGCTGTGGCCTCTCCCGCCGCGGAGCACAGGCTCCGGACGCGCAGGCTCAGCGGCCATGGCTCACGGGCCCAGCCGTTCCGCGGCATGTGGGATCTTCCCGGACCGGGGCACGAACCCGTGTCCCCTGCATCGGCAGGCGGACTCTCAACCACTGCGCCACCAGGGAAGCCCCTTGTTGTGACTTTTAAACCAAAAGATATTTCCAAGGTCTTTCTATATTTTTTTCTTTTTAGATTTTTAAAATTACTTTATTGAGGTATAATTTTCATATAATAAAATTCAACTTTAAGCGTACATTTTGATGAGTTTTGGTAAATGTATATAATTGTGTAACTACAACTACAATCAAGATGTAGAATATTTCCATAAACTGAAAAAGTTTCCTCGTGCCCCTTTGCAGTTAATCTTCTTCCCACACCCCTGATAACCAATGATCTGCTTTCGATCACTAGTTTTACCTTTTCTAGAATTTCATATGAATAGAATCAGATGGTATCTAGTCTTTTGTGTTTGGCTTCCCATATTTCTTTTTCTTTTTCTTTTTAATTTTTATTGGAGTATAGTTGCTTTACAATGTTGTGTTAGTTTCTACTGTACAGCAAAGTGAATAAGCTATACATATACATATATCCCCTCTTTTTTGGCTTTCCTTCCCATTTAGGTCACCACAGAGCATTGAGTATTCCCATATTTCTTTATACCTTTTCCTCTATATATTAGCAGTGAGAAGGTAATGTGGGAAACATAAACTGGGTGGAATTCTGGCTCCACCACTTCTAGCTCAATGACCTTGAGCAAGTGATTTAAATTCTCTGAGCCTTAATTTCCTCTTCTGTAGAATGGACATAAAACCCCCACGTGGTTTATAGGGGGTGTAAATAAATCTGTGTATGTACTTAGGTTAAGCATCCAGAAAGTGCTCAATAAATGTTAATTCCTTAGATTGGTCATGCTCTCTCCAGCCATTTAATTTCTTTAACGGTTACCTGCTACAGCTCTTGCTATGACTGAATACAGTGACTGGATTCAGACACAAGGTACTTTTTCAGGTTTTGGAAATATTCTATATCTTGATTGTAATGATAATTACACAATTGCATACATTTGTCAAAACTCATCAAGTTATACCCTTAAAATTGAATTTTATTATCTGTAAATTATATTACAATAAAGTTGACTTTTAAAAATTTTTAAATGAAGAAATACAGAAAGGACTTGGAAGTATCTCTCAGTCTAAAATTCACAGGTGATAAGAGATACCCTCAACTCAGTGCTTCATCAACCGAGCTTGCTGCTTTGTTCAAATAAGGGAATTATTCAAGAACAGCACATCTGATATCACCAGCAAAAGCCCTACGTGTTTTTTTTCATAAACCACTGTCTTTGTGTTGACTTTATAAGTTTAATAAAGCAATTGTGAAAAACAGACTCACAGACATAGAAAACAAACTTATGGTTACCAAAGGGGAAAGAGGGTGGGGGAGGGATAAATTAGGAGTTTGAGACTAACAAACTACTATGTATAAAATCGATAAACAAAAAGGTCCTACTGTATAGCACAGGGAACTATATTCAATATCCTGTAATAAGCCATAATGGAAAAGAATTTGAAAAACTATATATATATATATATATATATATATATATAAATAAAACTGAATCACTTTGCTGTACACCAGAAACCAACATGTAAATCAGTTATACTTCAATATAACAGAAAGAAAGAAAGCAATTGTGCAATGAGCTAGTAAAAGTTGTGTGAGAGAAAGACTCGTGCATGTGCGTGCATGTGTGTGTGTGTAAAAGAGAGAAAATGCAGTTATGTGACATTGTATTGACCATCTTGAACTAATGGCTTCAAAATGCCATAAACAGCCTGTTGGATACAGAACAGTTTTTTGAAGCATCACTTGCTTTGGGACACCTTCCCCAACTCCCACCAATACCCCATTCTGAGTCAGATGCCCCTTCTCTGTGTTCTGACGTTACTCTGTCCCTACCTCTATCACATGACTTATCACACTGTATTTCAATTGCTTGTCCATGGGCCTAGTGTCTATCCTCGTCACAAGACTGTGTAGTCCCTGAAGAGAAGCAATTTTTCTTTTAACATCTTTATTGGAGTATAATTGCTTTACAATGTTGTGTTAGTTTCTGCTGTATTACAAAGCGAATCAGCTATACATGTACCTATAACCCCATATCCCCTCCCTCTGGAGCCTCCCTCCCACCCCTCTAGGTGGTCACAAAGCACGGAGCTGATCTCCCTGTTCTATGCAGCTGCTACCCACTAGCTACCTATTTTATATTTGGTAGTGTATATATGTCAATGCTACTCTCTTACTTTGTCCCAGCTTACCGAGAAGGACTTTTTCTTTGTGTCTTTATATTCCCAGCACCCTGAGCAGCCCTCAGTAGGGGCTCAATAAAAGTTTGATGAATAAATGAGGTCTTACTCACATTAGCTCCATTTATAACATTACAGAAAAACATTTATCCCGGGCTTTCTTTAAATAGTGATTTGGGTCCAATGTATATGAGAATCTGAAGTAATAAGGGAGCCACTAAAAGGCATGAAAAAATAATGACTGAGGAGAAGGTAAGAAATACAGTGGGAGGAGAGGGAATAGTTAAGAGAAGTGACTTTAGTCCTTCACTCCCAGAATCCCTGGTTTGGGTAAACTGTACCACAGGAGTTCTGAGTCCAGGTTCCAGAGCCAGAAGACTTGGGTTAGATTTCAGCCCTGCCAAACTGTGACCTTGGACTAGTTACTAAACCTTCCTGAGCTTCAGTTCACCCGTGACTTTGCTCCTCATTGTAAAATACAGAAAATAATATTATATGTCCTTCACAGGGTTTCTGTGGAATTGAATGGGATGATGCACATAAAGTGCTCAGCACAGTGCCTGGCACGCTGTGAACACTCACAAAATGCTAATTTTCTAGCATGTTTCAAGAGTGGGACTCTGGAGTCAAACAGATTAGATCTGAATTTCAAATCTTCCAATTCAGCCATCCATTATCTGTGTGAACCTTGATAAACTATTTTTGTTTTTTTGGCCGCACCATGCGGCTTGTGGGATCTTAGTTCCCCAACCAGGGATTGAACTCGGGCCTTTGGCAGTGAGAGCACGGAATCCTAACCACTGGACCACCAGGGAATTCCCTTGACAAATTACTTATAACCTTAGGTTCCTCAACTGTAAAGTGAGCGTAGCAACAATAACCTCCCAGAGGGTTATTTTGAGTATTAAATGAGATAAAGAGCTTACATCCTGACTGGCACATAGTAAGTGCTCAATCAAGGTTCGTTATGATCCTAGCTTGACAGGATTTAGCTCTACTGTCACCATATGAGCCCTACTTCTCAGCAAGAAGCTTTTGAGGTAAAATGGCCTGTGTTCTTTTCTGCTTCCAGTTGTATGGAGGTATAATGGACATACAGCACTGTGAAAGTTTAAGGTGTACAGCATAATTTGACTTTACATACATCATGAAATGATTCCTAGAAGTTTAGTGAACATCAGTAATCTCATAAAGATGCAAAATTAAAGAAAAAGAATTTTGTTCCTTGCGATGAGAACTCTTAGGATTTGCTCTCTTAACAACTTTCCTATACACCATACAGCAGTGCTAATTATCTTTATCATGCTGTACACTACATCCCTAGTACTTATTTATCTTATAACCGGAACTTTGTACTTTTTGACTGCCTGCATCCAATTCTCCTACCCCCATACCCCGCCTCTGGTAACCATAAATCTGATCTCTTTTTCTGTGAGTTTGTTTGTTTTTGAAATATAATTGACCTACAAACTATGTTAGTTCATGTTACACGACATAGTGATTCAATATTTCTATACATTTCTAAATGATCACCATGACAAGTCTAGTTACCATCTGTCACCATACAAAGATATAACATAATTATTGGCTATATTCCCCATACTATACATTTCATATCCGTGACTAAATGATTGGGGTTCTTAATATGGCTTTGCCAATCTCCCAATTGTATACAAGGCACCTAATCTTCCTGGATCTGTTTTCACCTGTAACATGGAGATGATAATCCTCACTTCACTGTCTTGTTGTGAAGATTAAATGAGATCATATGCAATAAGGTGCCTAATGTATACGCGTTCTGCTTAAGAAATTTTAGTTTCTAATCCACTGTATTCTCCCAGTCAGGCACTCTTGCCCTTTCCTTTCTACCTAACCAGACATCTTCTCCCCTTCAAGACACACCTAAAAACCCCACCTCATTCTGGAAGCTGTCTGGGAAGCTGACCCACCTTGATCTCACAATTGTATTGAATATCATATACTGTTCTTATTTTGCTGATTCTGTAAATTAGTCTCGTCTCTCCAACTGGACCGATTAATCAACCTCTCTGAGTTGTGGAACCCTCTGATAATCAGATATTTCTTTGACTCTTCCCTCAAAGATATTCACATATACATGGAAATTTGCAAATAATTCCAAGGTGCTAATAATATCCTCTGAAACCTCCGAAACAGATTATGATCTCCCTGAGAGCAGTGACTACGTGATACTCTTTGTATCTGGGGCTAAGTTTGAGTAAAGACTGGGTGATGGACTGATTAATGTTCTGGCTCAGAAGATAAGTGTGGCAGCACCTACGGAAAGGGGCAGGCTGCTGACCAGGGCGGAGGATGAGAATCTCTTTAGCGGCATCTCAGTCTTTAACTTTTCCAAAACAAAGCAAGTCAAAATCTAAGGACGGTACACAAATATTGGGACAATAAAAAGAAATATGGAAAGGGAACCGTGAAAATATTCCGTTCTTGCACCACAGATGTGTCTAGTCAACGGAAGCCAAAAGAGTCCCCATCTCCTCTTCTCTTCGGACCCAGGTCATAACTTTTCCCTGAGCTTTGCAGCCTCTCATTCCCCCTTCTGGGCTGGATGCTTGGTTTGACTGTTTTTTTTTTTTTTTTATGTATTGGCCTTTAGGTTTGAGATTTAAAAGTTCACTTTTGTCTCTGCTCACATAAAATTCTTTGATTTTGGTTTTCCAGTCTATTATCCTTGATCTAATAAAGCGAGGTGCCACATATGGGATGGAAGCAGAAAGCACCCAACCTGAATCCTAGCCATGGCTCTGAGTAACTGTCTGTGCAGCCTTGGGTAAATTACCTGTCTTTGTGGTCTCAGTTTCCCTCTTCATGCTGCTTGGAGATCTCTCCCAGCTCCAACCCTCCACGATTCTGAGACACTGCAGTGATTCATGGTTGGAACTACAGGAGTATCTAGAAGCCTCCCTGTTGCGCGTAACGAATGTATGGAGAATGGCTATAGGAGGTATGGGTTTTCATGGTTCAATTACTAGATTAAATGAAAGGTGTACCATATGTACCATATGAAGTTTTCTAAACCACCCTACAAAATATGCTCAACACTAGACAACAATGAATATAAGCTTTATCTCTTTGATGATTCAAAAAACTTACAGATCTTGGGCTTCCCTGGTGGCACAGTGGTTGAGAGTCCGCCTGCCAATGCAGGGGACACGGGTTCGTGCCCAGGTCTGGGAGGATCCCACATACCGCGGAGCAGCTGGGCCCGTGAGCCATGGCCGCTGAGCCTGCGCGTCCGGAGTCTGTGCTCCGCAACGGGAGAGGCCACAACAGTGAGAGGCCCGCATACCGCAAAAAAAAAAAAAAAAAAAAAACTTACAGATCTTATATCCACTGTTCAAAGCTACAAAAGAAAAATGCAATTTTCCATGCTTTCAGGTTGTGGTGATTTGGAAAAATGGGAGTAGCAGTTCTCACCAAAGTGAAATATATATCTTTAGATCATTTATTGTACCTCTTCCTACAGCACCTGTATAACATTGCTAATAAAGAAAGTAAATGGCATAGTAAAGACCTTTCTTGCTACGATGAGTATTCTTTTGGCAGAGAATGATCATCAAAACATCTTAACATTCTGATATTCTAATAAAAACATCTGCCTACAACAAAAGCTGGAAGCATGTGAATAGCCAGTTTCTAATTTTATCCTGCCTATTCAGACTATGCAAGAGGAAAAAAAGATGATAAATAGCCAGAGAGATTTTCTTGACATCATGCTTAACTGAAATTTCAAAATAAATCAGTTGGGCTCATTTTTAAAACCTGCAACTAAATTATCATTGGGTCCTTTTGTTCTACTCCAAGCTAGGTTTCTGAGGGACGGGTGGTGAGACACAGTGAGATCTGAAAATGGGCCACAGTACGCAAACATTGCAGTTTGGTTTGATTTAGTCTAACTCTTGTGTAATAACTTTCTTTGAAGTGTGGGTTGAGGGGCAGCTTAGAAGCCCGAGGCCACAAGCTCATCTTGTTCCTGTTGCAACTTGGATGCCCTGCAGTCCCCGCACTATATATCAGAGGCTTGGCACTGGAGTCCCCGGCTGATCCAGAGTGGAGCCCTCATCCACTATGCAGCAGCGCAGCTGAGAGACAACACGGTTATGCTTGCTTGGGAAAGCCAGTCTCTAAAAGGACACAGGTGGGTCTTCGAGGAGCCTGTGAGCCAGAGGAAGCTCTCAAGGTAAGGAAAGCGGTTAAAAACCCATCCACCTGCTAGAAAGATCGAAAGTTTCCCTGACCTTGGGAGAGGCTGAACACATTTCCCGATTGCTGACTGGCCTCTCGCCTTCTCCAGTTTTGAGGATTGTTACTTCTCTGCGGATCCTCTGACCCAAGCAAATCTCAAGGCAAGTCCCCTGCTCCTCTCTCGTCTGATTTTTCAGCAAAGTGAGGGCGTCGGACCAACTGATCTGTTAGGCCCCATCTACTCTAAAATTTGGAGATTCTGACCCGGTGACAGTTTTGTAGCCCCCAAAGGACTAGCTTCCTTCCTCCCATTGGTCACATATTTTCCAGCAGCCTGAGTTAGACCCTTAGAGCTGATTTGGACCATGGACAATTCTAGTAAATAATAATACCTGCATTGTTCCTTAGAACTTGTAAAACACATAGAGTATTTCATTCGGTCTTTAAGAAACCCTTTGAGGAAAGAAAGGGTAACACCCTCCTCATTTTGTAGAGAGGGGAAGTTATGCTAAGGGAGGTTAAGTCACAACTGCCAAGGCGAAGAGGGTGCTACAGTCAGGGCCAAACCTCCAAACGCAAGTTTCTTAAGCTGGATAAAGCACACACATTCAATAAAAGACACATGATGAGTCTCACAGACAGGAGCAGTGAACCTTCTGGGAATCTGCCTCAGAATTCAGCCAATTAGATGAGAGAGTGGCATGGACATATATACACTACCAAATGTAAAATAGATAGCTAGTGGGAAGCAGCCACATAGCACAGGGAGATCAGCTCGGTGCTTTGTGACGACCTAGAGGGGTGGGATAGGGAGGTTGGGAGGGAGGGAGACGCAAGACGGAGGAGATACGGGGATATATGTATATGTATAACTGATTCACTTTACACAGCAGAAACTAACACACCATTGTAAAGCAATTATACTCCAATAAAGATGTTTTTAAAAAAAAAAAAAGAAGAATTCAGCCAATTAGAGCCTCCAGAGCAAACCGTGTTTGTGTGAAGAGGCGAAAGTCCAAAAAGAGAGTATAGCGGTTGGAACTGCTTTTTTTTTTTTTTTGGCGGTACGGGGGCCTCTCCCCCCTGTGGCCTCTCCCGTGGCGGAGCACAGGCTCCAGATGCGCAGGCTCAGCGGCCATGGCTCACGGGCCCAGCTGCTCCGCGGCATGTGGGATCTTCCCAGACCGGGGCATGAACCCGCGTCCCCTGCGTCGGCAGGCGGACTCTCAACCGCTGCGCCGCCAGGGAAGCCCTGGAACTGCTTTTCACTTCCAAGACAAAGACTCTTGGCTTGACTCTAGGGGACAAAAGTTGTTCTTCAACTCCTCGTGCAGGGCTCTGAAAGGGCGAACAAAAGAGGGGGTTGCGGAATTCATCTTCCATAGTTAGAGGAAGGGCACCAGTTCAAACCAGGGGCACTGGTGGAGGACTGGTGGGAAGTGACGATTTGGGGTGATATACCCTGGGCACTGAGCTCCGACTCTATGCCAAGCCCTCAACAGAGCTTATGACTGTTGCTTACCACTTGAATTGTCTTCTGTCTCAGCCCTGAAGGAATCCTGGGATGAGGTAGGGAGGCTGTCAACAACCTAAAGGTAGGGTGAAATAAATAGGGTGTGTAACACTGATGGGGGGTATTAAAACACGTACACACACGCACCCACACATAGAAAGTATGCCTTCCTCTGTGGCATATACTTAAAGAAGTGTGATGCTTGGGGGTGGAGGTCTTCCCCGTCTGAGTGCAGGGCCTGCTGGAGCAGAGGAAGAACTAGCGTGACGAGGAGAAAAATGGATGGTAACAATGTCACCAACCATGTGGCAATGAGCAGTGAACAGCGGAGTGACAAACTCCAAAGATACACCCAAGTCGGCGGCTCTCACCAGGAGTGACAGCAGGGCAGTGGCAGCAACAACAGAGGCTAAGGGGCAACACATGTGGAGCCACAACAGCTGCTGCAGTAGAACAAACTGTCAGTTAAAGTTCCTGAGCTGCTCCGGGATCAGGAAAATGTCGAGACGAGAAAGGAATATAAGCCTCAGACGAAGGTGAAGGAGAGAGGCAGTTAGAGGTTAACCTCCAGGAACACTTATCAAACTAAAAGTGGGGTTAATATGATTGTTTTGAGTCTTGAATCAGTAAACTTCCATCACAGACAAACTCTGGGTCTACAAACCCAAGAAGGTGAAGTTTCACGGGAACATATGTAAGTCCTGCACGTAGATTCTAAAAATCAGTTGAACTGAATAGGACTGACAGGGTAAAAAAGACTTATTTAGCTCAGGGGTTTTGGTGACCGGAAACTCAGCAGGTGCTAATGATTTGGCTGCTAAAAAACCCCTACGAACCTCAGGCTACATTGATGAAAACCCATGTCCGGACCACTGGGCTCTTGTGGGTAGTACAGTCAACCCTTGGTATCTCGGGGGGATTAACTGCAGGACCCCACGCAGCTACTAAAATCTGTGGATGCTCAAATACCTCATATAAAATAGTGTAGTAGAGCTGGCTCTCCACATCTGCGGGCTCCACATCGCAGGAGTGGGGCCACTGTATTATGATGGGTTGTTGGTGCTGCTTCTGAAGAGGATCACTGACATTTCATGCTTGTCTCCAGAAGCACAAACAAGATGTAAGGAGTCCAGAAACCATGTCCCACAAGGAGCAACTGGAACTAAGGAAACCACGTGGGGATCCAAAAGTCATACTTAATTTCTGAGTAAGACTTCTTCTTGAAAAAAAATCACACTTGTGTGGCATTATGGGATATAACCAGAACCAAAGATTAGAAGGCCAATTTTGGCTCAGTGTAAAGCAGAACTTTCTAATAGAACTGTTCAAAGGTAGAAGGCGCTGCCTTAAGAAGTGGCAAAATCCCCATCTCTGGAAGTGGATTTCAAGCTGAGGCTGGATGATCTTATGTCCAGGATACTACAGAAATGGTTCCTGCATTAGGTAGAAGGTTGGTCTAAATGACCTCTGAGACTCCCTCCAGCTCTTAGAGACCAGGTTAGGGTTCTGTGCCTTGGAAACCAACAATTCCGTTCTGGAGACGAAACCCCAGAGGAACCCAGCTGTTCCGTGGACCTGTGGGGTGCAGAGGCCTGCCATAGCTTCTGTCTCAGAACTCCCCTTCTCAGCAAATGATAATGCTCCAACTTATTTAGAATCTGGAAATAAGAAATGTATTTTTACGAAGCAAGGAGGGGTTTGTCTTCCTCGTGCCCTCTAAATGCAATCAACCAAATGCGTTTTGCCTGAGTCTCTGAAGAATGTCTCAAAAGTCCTTCCTTCTTCCCCATCCCCAGTAACACTGCCTTAGTTCAGGCCATCGTCGGCTTACCCTGGGACTTTTTCAATAGCCTCCTGGGTAGACTCCTTACCTCCCCTCTTATCCCCTTCAATACACCCTCTGTAGCGCAAGAAGAGTAGTTTTGAGAACTTGGCTTCTGTTTTGAATAGCTCCCCACTGACCACATGGGAGCTCTCAATGTTGCATGGAAAGCCCTGCAGCCTCATATTCTGTGACTTCCCACGCATGCCACCACCCCCTACACACCACACACACACACACACACACACACTCACACCCTCTGCTTCAATAATACCAAACTATTTGTGACTTTTCTGAGCATACTACACTGTTATGCACCTTTGCGCCTGCGCACACTGTCCCCGCTTTCTGAGATGCCTTCTTCCTCTCCAGCCCCCACATTACTCACCATAACTCATGTTTACACTTTTTCGTACATAAAAGCTTTGCTTGGGTATAACCTGTAAGAAGCCTTCTTTTAATCTCCTCCCCAACTCACCCCATCTCCAAAAGTTAATCGTTCCTTCCTATTTGCTACCTCTACACCTCTGCACATGGTCCTCTTGCAGCATTTATTACACTGTATTGAAATACAATTTCTTATGTGTCTGTCTTCTCCACTGTTCTTAGGCTCCTCAAAGGCAGAACCAAGTAATATTCATCTACAAATTCCTTGCACTTAGTTCAGTGTAAGTAGATCTCTATATTTGCTGAACTGACCTGCAGAGGGATCTTCATGAACATGTCTATCATTTGCTATGATATTGGACTTTGTATTATAATACACATGGACACCAAGCTCTACAATGAAAAACAAAGTGAAACTATTGAAATTGCCCCGTAATTTTAAGTTAAATAAAAAGGACCCAGGGCTAAGAACTTAGTCTTAGAATGGAAGAAGGGGAAATTCTCACCTGTAAATTTCTGCTACCCTTATTGCTTTTGTTTTGAAAAGATTTAATCAGGAAGCTGGTCCCAAAGAACACTGGGTTTCTAGTCTTGGCCTTCTAAAGACGATATTCTCAAGTCAGAAACGGAACCACTCATTTTATCAAACATTTACTGAGAGTGTACAAAGCATGGTGCTAAGCACTGGTATATTCCAGAAGATATTTTGAGGCTAAAGTGAAGTACTAGTGGAGCTTTACCATACAGAGTTATAGGGCCATTAATATGTGTAAGTAGACTCTTGGCTTATAGTTATCCTATACTATGCACAATGACAACTTTTAAAATAATAGTTAACATCTACTGAGTGCTCATTATGTGCTATGAACTACCCTAAGCCCTTCTTTTATGCATTCAACAAATATTTATTGAAGTCAAATATATTATAGGCACTATACCAGGTGCTAGGAATCCAAAAGCAAACAAAACATACAAAACCCCTTGGTCCCTAGGAATTTACATTCTACAGGGGAAGACACAATAAACAAACAAATAAAACATAGAATGCCAGATGGTGACAAGTGCTATGGAGAAAGGTAAAACAGAACAGAAATAGGAAGAGCCTGATGTGGGTGTGGTGGTGAGGGGGGTGCAGTCATCAATGAGGTGGTCAAAGAAGATACTGGTGACAAGGTGATATGCATGCAAATACCTAAAAGTGGTAAGGAAACAAGCCATGAGAATATCTTGGGGAAGGGAGTTCTAGGCAGAGGGTAAAGCAAGTACAGAGACCTAAGGCAGGAGCATACCCGGCATGTTTGAGGGACAAGGAGGCCATGTGGCTGAGGAAGAGTGAGCGATGGACAGAGCTGGAGGAGACAAGGTCAGTGGGGTAACTGGAGACCAGAACATGAAGGACCTTGTTAGTCATTATGAGGACTCTGGTTTCCATATTGAGTGACTGGGACCCCATTTGAGGGTTCTGACATGTTTTTTGTTTGTTTTTTTAGTTGTGGCAGGCAGAATCTTTAGTTGTGGCATGCAAACTCTTAGTTGTGGGATGTGGGATATAGTTCCCTGACCAGGGATTCAATCTGTGCCCCCTGCATTGGGAGCATGGAGCCTTAGCCACTGGACCACCAGGGAAGTCCCTGACATGGTTTTTAAAAGATCACTCTGTTTGCTATGTTGAGAATAGACTATAGGGGGACAAGAACTTAAGTACAGAAGCTATTGCAATAATCCAGGTGAGAAATGACAGAGGCTTGGAACAGGATGGTAGCAGTGGAGTGTTGAGGAGAGGCTGGTTTCTAGATGTATATTTAAGTAGAGATGACAGGATTTGTTGATGGAATTGATACAAGGCACGAGAAAGAGAGAAAGAGGAATCAGGGATGACTTCATGGGTTTTGGCCTGAGCAACTGAGTAGCTAGAACTGCCCTTTACTGAGACAGAAGACTGTGAAGAATGCAGCTTTTTCTTGGGGCGGCGGGGTGGCGAGAGGGGCGGGCCGGATGGGGAGGAGAGATCAGGGGTTTAACTTTGATTGTATTGCATTTGAGATGCCTACTAGATATCCAACTGGAGATGTAAAGCAGCTAGTTAAGGGAGAGAGTCAAGCTGGAGTTATACATTTGGAAGTAGGCACCATATAGACGGTATTTAAGGTCATGAAACTGGAAGAAATCATCAAGGGGTATAAACATAGAAGAGAAGAAAAAAGACTGAGGACTAAGCTCTAGGGCACCCCAACATTTACAGATTAAAGAGATGAGGGGGAACTTTAGAAGGAGCAGTGAAGGAGAAAAACCAGGACAGCAAAGATCAGCCTCTGGAATCCTCATGCAGATACGTGACTAGAAACTATCCCTAAGCTCCCTTTTCTCATATCCCTTAAATCCCAAATTTCCCACAGTTAAAATAACTTTATTTTTGTTGTGATTAAAGTATAAGATGTCTTCCAATTTGTGGGCTACACCGCCTGTGGTACTATTCAGTTCTCCCTTCATTCCAGGTCATATCCAAGTCTTGCCTCAATGTTACCATCTGTGATAAATGATGACTAGTAGCAGACAGAGATGTGAATTCAGGCATCAGAGATGCTGTGTAGACACAGAAAAAGAAGTGTTAGGATCTGGTTATCTTACCTTACTGTAAACCCACAGCCAAGTCAGGTTCAATCAAGGCCATACTCACATTCTCCTGCTCTACATAGATGCACCAAGGTGCCATTTTGCCCTGCCAAAATAACTCTTGCTGGATAATTCTCCTCACTGTCTCACCAGGCCAAGCACCTGATCGTCAGGAGAAAACAAAAACTATCATTGCAAAATTGAAGTATACTCAGCTTTTCCTTATTTCTTTTTAACCAGCATGGATGGGGGTGGGAGGGGACAAGAAGCAAAACATGGTCCTAATGATGTGGCTACAACTTAATTTTTCCAGACAGATCCAAGCCTGGTTCTTATAAACTGGAAAGAAAATCTGAGCAACAAAAGAAGGGTTCTAATCAGAAGACTGTGAACATAAGACTAAGTTTCCCACTGACTGGGCTCTTTCCTAGGTAAAAAGGCTTAGAACAGCTCAAAATAATATCTTCTAAGCATTCTGACCCTTTTAAAATCACACATAGCCCTTGAATACAATGAGCAAACAGGCTGGGAGGCTTTAGGTCTGTCCGCAGCTGCAGGCAAGAGGATGCATTTAGCCATATCCGCCCCCACAAAGGTTGGTTCCCCCACATGCCATCCCAGCAGTACACGGATGAAAATGTGGATTTTTTTTTTTGGCAGCCGAGAAGCTGATACATGATCCTATTACAGTCCTAGGCACCTATTAAATATGATTGAAACAATGCCCATTGGAAGTCTTAAAACCTTAACAACCAGTTTTACTTCCAAAATAAAGTAAACTGCCAAAAGTTCTGATAAAAGTGACAATTTATATTTTTAAGTAGTACAACTGGAATTTTCCTACAGCTATAGACAAAGGAATTCTTACTCAGATAAGTAGAAAAGCACCAATAAATTTAAGGTAGCTTATGCAAGTTAGGCACTAATGAATGTCATCTTCTGTTTTGTCATGAAAAAAGATCTTTCTGCTGCTAAAGGAGACTGATTTAGATTATGAATAGCTGTAGTGATTTGCAAAAATGGCTCCAGAGAGATAGAATGAGACTCCATATACTCATGGCACTTGAGGTTTCTGCCCTTTTTGTTGAAAATTAATTTGTCCTGTGGGTTATTGGATTCTAGCACAGCCAATGTATATTGCTCAGTCATCACAAATTTACTTAAAATTTAGTGTAGCTGAAGTTCATTCAACAAGACAAAAGTCTACAGTTGAAAGCTTCTAAAAATCTTTTTTAAAAACTGGCTAACAGTGTAATTGAAAGTGCTGGCGTCTAACTAGATTCACATAATGTTTTGCAGGTATCAATATATACTATATTACTATGTTAGAAATAGATTTTTCACTTATTTCCCAAGAAAAAGCAGATAGGGAAGATTTATCATCCTTTGGTAAAAGGACATTTTGCTTGAAGTTTCCATATTCTGAAAAAATACAAATCCCTAAATTCAGATTTGATTCTGGAGTATGTACCATATAGTTCATTCATTTACGTATTTTGTGTAATTTCAAAACAAATATTTTTAAAAGCAAATCGACTATACAACTCCTAGTGTTTCCAAATCCCAAACACATTACACTAGAAAAAAATTTTAAGTATCTAAATTCTGTCTCCCTGTTTCAGCAACTCTTACTGCAGGTCACTCACTTTCTACTTAGGATGCTACAACGTAGAGGCTTATAGACTGGGAGGGTCAGAGCAAAGAGAGTCATACTTCAGACAGAGCATCAGGATACAAATCACTTGCTTTTGACAAAGAGAACACTAGTTTAGTGGCCATGCTCCTTTACCCAACAATAATGAGAGGAAAAGAAAAGGGAGTATTCTTCAAAAGGGGCTCTTGTGAGAAGATACAAAGGAGACATAAAAAAAGAACAAGCAGCTAATGGTGAGAAACAGAGCAGTTTTTAATTAATCACTCCCTTAAAGTGATTTTCCTTAATATAATCTATATTTTTCATTTTTACACATTTAAATATGTGTATTTAACACATTAAACACGTTTAAATGTGTGTTTGATAGACTTTTTTCCCTTTGAAAATCTAGCTGAATCTCAAAACTTAATAGCTAAAATCACACTAGAGAACCTCAACCGTGATTAGGGCCATTGGGGTAGCTCCTAATTAAACTGATACACCGGAGGCCACAAACATTATTTGTTCAGTTCATTCATAGCTGAAAGATTACTAGATAATAAGACTGCTTTCTATTGAAATAATATATTACAAAGCAATTAACAGCTAAACTGAAGTGGTAAAAACATTAGGATATATCATCTCATTAAGAAAAGAAAGCAAATAGTATTGGGGGTGACCTAAACCGTAGTTTTGGACTTTTTATGGAGAGCGGCTTTTGTTTTATTCCTTGAACTTAGATTACAACTGAACTACACAACTGATAAAGTTCAAACTCTGAAGTGATCAGCTCTTTGCTTGAGGTACCATTGCTCAAATGAGATACAGAGTGCTAACCAAATCATGACACGGTGTACTGGAAATTTTACATTAATAAACCTCTTCCAGTGGAGAACTAAATAACTTTTACAGTTTTATCTACGGTTATCTGTTTCTCTGAAGATTTATGGTCCTCAGAACAGATATGCATCTTATCTTTCACTTTCCAGATTAAAGAAAGATGATTTTAAATAGGCTTCTGACTGGCATAATCTGGAATTGCAGATGATCTCAATTTTTTAAAAAATGCTAAAAGTGAACTTGTAAGTCAAATGAAAATGACTGCGCGTGTCAGGTGCACAGGGGGGAAAACATCTGCATACAGCTAAAGAAGGCTGATCTTCTATTACCAATACTGATCCTCTTGCCCTACCTTGAATCAGCCAGGTGCAATCTGTACATGCTTAACCAGGAATTAAAACTCTTCATGCTGCTGCTGCTTTAATTGATTGATGCTAAAAGTTTAGAAAATAAAACCTAACCAGCTATTACAAAGCGCCTTTAACCAAGCCTTTTCCTTTGAAAGCAGGATCCTCAATTGAAACTGGCAGACCACATTTTTAGGTTTCAAGGAGCTCTGTCATTCTACAAGGAATGTGTCTGCCACTTCACAGGATAGCTTGAGCTGAAAGACATGTACTTTGAATCAGAGAATCAATAGAACACTTAATGGACAATTAGGAGAACAGCTGTACGACTGTCAGAGACCCATCTGTACACAGCTCAAACAGCAAGCCTGGACAGGGCCTGGGAAACAAAGTACACTGCTCCAGGGCACTGGTCCCAGTACAAAATCTCCCTTTCATTTCTCATTTAATGTTAATATAGTGTTCTTTTTCATTACAAATTTTAACACGTGTAGAAAATTATGGAAATTGCTTAAGCCATTTGTCAACTTATATCATGTGAATTGATCAATAAATTTCAGTACTTTGTTGTTAATGTAGATAAATTTTGGCATTTAATTAAGCTCCAGTGAAAATGTGGCCACTTTTAATTTCAGCAGATGCTGCCGTTTCATTTGTAATACATAACTACAGGGGTAAATACAACCCAATCATGAATTATCACTAAATATTTATAGACAACATAGCAATTCAGAAAACAGACACAAAAGATTTTTACAATGAAACAATTACTATGAGCAAAATCTGAAATAGGTGGTGACGAACTCTAATAGGAGCTGTGAACAGAATCTTAATATAGTAGCTCTGCAAAAGAATTCCATATGCATATTTTTGTCTCATGATCCTGCCTCCATAGATTACTCTCTATTAGGCAGAAATAATTTCGGATTCTTTTCACAGAATTGTTCCAAATGTTAAAAGATAGTTTTCTAAGTTTGTGGAAGCTTATGAAAATTCATAAATTAAGATTAAAAACCCATTACTTCTTTTTACTAAATTTATTCAGATACAGTTGGGAACCCTCTCTTAATAAGAGGAAAATCTTACAATGCTTATTTCACAGACATGATTTGGATTTGGACTATAAGGTTGGTCAAGAGGACACTGGGATGGGAAAAGGAGGCAAGATGCTAGACAATGGGAAAAGGAGAATGAACTTTTAGGCTTCCTCCATATGGCCTGAGGGGTCTCAATATGAAATCCTGTTCCTGACAGCCAGAAGCCCGATAGCCTTAACCCTCCATGGCGTAGCCTGACATGATAAACTGCTGTATCTCATTTGAGGGGGAAGAGGCTACCTCTTGGTGATTCTGCTAGTGCCCTCAGGGAAAAGGGGATTTAAAATCACATTGCTGTCTTTACAGTGTAATCCACTCCATAACACCCATTCCCACCATTGTCTACATGCTTCAGTAAGAGGGCCCTTCTGGCAGTGCAATCACTGCCTTTTCAGCAGAAAAGCAGACCTGAGTGCTTGTGCGTAGTGCCTTTGTAAGTATTTTTAAAAATAAAGTTTAGGGAAATCAAAGCTGATCCCTCATTCTTATTTTTCCAGTGTCTCTACGTCAAGTTGGCCATCACTGACTGCCACGTCAGTTTGGCACTTTCTGTTGTTCTGGCAGAGAAGTACCTGGTCAGAGAAGATGATTCTCTAAATTTAGACTCTATGAGAGAAATTAGAATGCAGAAGCCAAAGGAAAAATGGATTTGGTCTTCTTGCTGAACCAAATTACACATCTAAATTCCCAGCCAAAATTCTCCCTCTGGCTCACTCTCACACGTTCATATTTCTTTTTATTCCAAAACTTAAATTTCCTGGGACTTGAAGTCTTCTTTTTATACCCCTAGAGAATAAAAGGGGCTGGAAAATTCACCTCAGATCTCATGCAGATAATCAGGGATATTTTTGTAACCTCTGAAATCTAGAATTTCACAACGTCATAATCCTAGCATTTTCCTGAGTTGTGTATGTCTGTGAATTTCTTTGTCTTTAGGGGAAATTGAGGAAAGATATAGATTATTGCCTGGGCTAAGGAAATACTGCCATTTGTTGGATGTTTGATATGGGCATTAAAAAGGTAAGAAAGTTAAGATATAAGATTGGTTGAGAAATAAAAATTGAGATTCTAAAAAATTGAGATGATAATGGATTAAAGATGACCACAAAATTCTTTGCCACTTCTCTCATCAGTAAATGCAGTGTATTTCCTCCACCTGTGAATCTGGGCTGGCCTTTTGAGTTGCTTTTGCTCAACAGAATTTAGCAGAAGTGACACTGTGCAAGATCCCAGCACGAGCCTTTTGAAGGCCTGGAAGCTACTCCATTTGTGCTCTCTTAGGAGTTGCCATGCACTAAAAAGTTCAGGTTAGACTAGCAAATGATGAGAGGTTACTTGGAGAGTGGTCTTGGAAGATGACCCCATCTTGGCTGTTCCAGCCCAAGACATGACTGACTACAGCTTCATCACGAGGAGCAGAAGAACCTTATAGCTGAACTCAATCCACCCACAGAACCATGAGGAAAAACAAGTCCTTCTTAGGTTAAGCCATGACATTTTCAGGTGATATGTTACATGGCAATAGATAAGTGAAACAGATTTTATACTAGAAATCTCCATTCGTTTTCTTCTCACATCTGACCTTCCTTTTGAAGTTTTGCCAACTGGCAGTCATCACCTGTTTTCCTATTCCTCTTGCAGAAGTGACTCAATAACAATAACAAAAAGCCAAGATATGAACTGGGAGGGTGGGGTAGAATTTTTTTTTAAAAAGGAACTCATACTGGGACTTCCCTGGTGGCGCAGTGGTTAAGGATCTTCCTGCCAGTACAGGGGACACGGGTTCGATCTCTGGTCCAGGAAGATCCTACATGCTGCAGCGCAACTAAGCCTGTGCGCCATAACTACTGAGCCTGTGTGCCACAACTACTGAAGACCACGTACCTAGTGCTCTTGCTCCACAACAAGAGAAGCCACCGCAATGAGAAGCCCATGCACCGCAACAAAGAGTAGCCCCTGCTCACCGCAACTAGAGAAAGCCCATGCACAGCAACGAAGACCCAATGCAGCCAAAGATAAATAAATATAATTAAAAAAAAAAAAAAGAACACAGACTGATTCCCTCTGCTCTTAGTTTTCTATTTTCTCTCTTGACGGTTTCACTCACTATCCCAAGTCTACATCAATGCTCAAATTGGACACCAAAGGAAAGGCAACTTCTGTAACAAGAACTCCATCCCTTTTCAGGACTCTAGTCTTGAAAGTCAACTGAACGACCCAATTTACTTAAATAAGAGTAGACTTTTAAAAAGACATCAGTAGATGTTCTGCTATCTATATTAAAGCTACCAAATATTAACTCTTTAAAATGAATTTTCTCTCAGCTAAAATAACAAACTGAATTCTAATTAGAGCTCTGTCCTACATAGCTGTGTAACTTGGGCAAGTAATTTTATCTTTGACAGCCTTGGTTTCCTCATCTGTAAAAAGAAGACAATGGACTAGATAATCTTTAAGGTCCCAAAAACTTGGCCACCTTTCAAAGATATATGTCATTTTTCAGGTGATGCCAGCTCACTTGTAATCCCTTATTGTAATCATGTTAGTGTCAACTAGAAAGTCCTTCTCTATCGCCCAAGGCAGGAATGAATATATCCCTAATCTAATATTCTACCCCTGAATAATTGAGGTGATTGTATAATTAACTTTCTCTCAGAAAGCATAATCCTATTTTTTTTTTTACTCCATCATTCTATAAGAACAAAGAAGTATGACAATTTGTCTTACAATGCAGTTCTCTAAATGGATACCCATTCTTCATAAAGTTCATAAGAAGTCAGTATGTGTTTTGTTTGTGGAAAAGATCTGAGAGGAACTGAGAGAGGGTAATAACTTTTGCATGGAATGTAACAGCTTCAAAACTTACTGATTCTTATGTCATATCTGACACTGAAAATGCTGACACTGAAAATTCTGTTGTATTTCAGGGGGTCTTCATGAAACCTTGCTAACTTCTGGGTTTTGTCAGAAACAGGATATTAATGTGTCATATACATCTCATTAAAAAATCAAGCAAAAATAAAAACTTAGGGCTCTCTACCTCATTGCATCACTGTAGTAAACATTTGGCATGGTAGATATGGTAAAGTTAGTTTTAACTTATAATATCTAGGAAAAGAACAACATGGTTCATTAATTCTACATACAATCCCAAATTTTAGCAGTTTCAACCATTTATGCAGTCAAATAGATCTGGGGTGGAATCCTGAATGAATCATTTACCAGCTGGGTAGCCTTGGGCAATCTGATTAATCTCTCTGAGTCTCAGGTTTCTTCTGTATAAAGCACAGATTTCTGTCTATGGCATAAAAATGAGATAATATGTATAAAGTGCCTAGAATAGTAAGCACTTAGTAAATAGAAGTTACAACTAAATGTGAACTCCATGAGAGCAGAAACCTTGCCTGTTTTGTTCACCTTTCTATCTCAAGTACATAGATAAACTGTATAAGTAAAGGATTATTTCTCTGGCCAACAGTTCCAACTTCTTTCCATGGCCTTGTTACACTGTTTATCAAGTAGAAATCATTTCGTTTGAGTTTCATGCCCTGTAACCTCCTCTGCTCATTAAAACAAGGAATGAACCATCTAAAAGATAAAAATCAGAGGGATAAACTCTGCACAGATCACTGATCCCTGGTAAATTAAAAGTTATGTGCATGAACTGAAGACAACCATGGCTCATGTGGAATAGGAGGATCCCTGATCACAAAATAGGTACATCTGGAAGCTGTACTAACTACCTTTACAAAGACCACGCCTTAGGTGAGCTTCTGCTTTGGTAAAAGTTTTCTAACAAACAAGCGGATTGGGTTTTAGGGGATTCCTGTGGAGTAGCTGAAATTCAGTCTAGTAGAGGAATAAAATGAAAAGAGGTTCTTGACAATTTTCCCCAAATCAATCAGTGACCAAATTGAAATTATAACTCACATTGCTTAATTTTCCAATCGTTATTGATTATTGACCATACTTATTTGCTTCCTATATTGAGAAACAATCTGCTTAGTGGTATGAAGCAACATTAGGAAACAAGGTATATAACACATGTTCTCAATCTTCCTTCAAGGAATCCTTCCTTCAGGCTGAATTTGCAACATACCAGAAGAAATCTTACAAAGATCGATGATCAAAGCCTGACCAGGGGTCCTGCTACCCCAGATGGAGAATCAATTCTGGTTCATTTTCATATGAACCTACTGCTAGTGTGGCAAACAGTAATTGAGGCTAAGATTATTCCATCCCAAACTGTACCAAATCTATGCCTAATCGATCATCTCTTATGAAATGAGTCAGTTTACTGGGTCTCTACATATGGCAGACACAAAATACAAAAAGATTCACGCTCCAAAACACAACTACTGAAGTCCAATCTTCCGATAATTACAGAGAATTAATATGGCTATAGGTAAAGCTAAAGCCAATGAAGATATAAGACTTAAAAGGAGAAAAGAGAGGGGTATCTGCCAGAGTGGGGGGTGGGGGGTGTCAAATCATAAATATGGAACCTGGTATTAATTGTTCTAAGTCCTTGATAGCACATGGTATATGACATGAACTCATCCAAATCACAGTGATTACTTTCATCTTTCTCCATTCCCACTCCTGTGAGAAGGAAGACAGCGGGCTACAGGAAATAGAAGCATAGAGTTTATAAGAAGCATTACCACAGACAGAACTTGGGCTGAAACTTGGGTATCTTGTTCTTTGCACTCAGGGTTGAATATACCAAGTTATAGAAGAGCTTTCATTTGATTCTAAATCTTCACTCTCATATCAGCTTGCTTGTAGCTCTTGAGATTTTAAGATTCTAAGAGCTAGTCTATCTAAATGCAAACAACAATAATAATAATAATGGTGTTTCTTTTCTTTATGTGTTAATATTAAGAAAGCATCCTTCTTTATGATGCGGAAGTCAGGCAAACCATAACCAAGGTCTGTCTGGGCTTGAGGAGAAGTGGACTCCATTCAGAGATTGTGGGTTTGCTTCAATTTCCAGAGTATACCAAATAACTTCAGAGGATCACAGAGAGCCTAATGCTAGTTTATCTTGAGAAGTTGATGTGTACATGTGCATAAAATGTATATTAGAAGTATATTAATGCAATTCTATCTCAACAGATTTAATTCTTAAATGCTACATATACTTGTTTAATCTCCCATTTTAAAAGTAGAAAAGGTTAGATTATAACATCAGGTTAGCTCTCTTTGAAGCAGGTAATAATTAAGTTGATTCACTGTTGCAATTACTGTCAAATCCCCCTTAATTACCAGAGATTTTATAGCAGCTTCATTATACGTCTGCTGTAATGCACTGTGGCCCTAAGGAGAAGTGTTGCAGGAAATTCTGCATAGCATGGATAATTCTAACATGCAGTTACAGCTTCCAGCAAAAGCTTCTGCACTAAATTTATCTTTTTTTGACATTTCTCCCTGTTACCCAAGCAGTTAAATGAGGTAACAATACTAAAATACCGACCTAACTTTGAAAGTTACAATTGATTCCTCCATAGATATTAAAAACAAACAAACAAAATAGATGAAGGGATAAATTAGCCTTCCATAATTCCTGAAGAAGCATTAAATTATGTTTAATAACGAATTTAGATTATGGCATTCAAATAGATGTGAGATCTATATCTAAATCACAGGTATACCTCATGTTTCTACTTCTTATGGATATTTCTTAATACGATAAGCAAGACATTATTGCTGAATCCCTAACAGATAATCTTGAAGAGAATTATCAACCACTTTTTATTTATCAATGATTTTTCAACTAATTTCTGGGAAAAGTAATCATTTAAAATAGGTCATTTTTAAGTTTCCATATCACTGCTTGTTTTCACTGGAAAAATCTTTACAAATCAGAGCCTCTAAATTGAGTAAAGTTCAAAACAGATAACTGAATAATGTCTCTCACAGATCTTTTTTTGACCAAGGAATTTACTCCACAGAATATATTAGATTCAGAAAGAGTTGCAGTGTCAATGACACTATTGGCAGCTGTGTTAACAGTTAAGGGCCTGGCTTTGTACAGCAATACAGTTATTAAATTTCTCCAGAGACCATGACTCATTAATCAAATATTCATACATCTCTGTAAATACACACTGAACAGAGAATACCCTCAGAGCTGAGTATCCCAATACAAGCGCTCTTTCATGTAACACTGACAAAATCCTGAGAACATGCGGTCATGTTTTGCATTTCTAATGCACTATGTACTCTTTAATACTCCATTTCCTAAAAACAGAACACAAATGATCTTACTGATGGCAAGTGTTAGAGGGTTACAATTAAAATTATTCCACTATTGCTTCATACCATCTTTTTTTAAAATGAGGACAGTGAATCAATTCTTCTGTTCTTTGTTTACCATCAAACAAGTAATTTTTTCCCAGGCGGATGAAGAAACCCAGGCCATGCTCCTATTAATACAAGAATTTGTATTAGCATGAAAACAACAAATCACTACTTAAACTAGGGAGGCCAAATAACTTAACATATTAGCAGACATGAACTTGCTATATTTTGCAAAGTCCTCAGTCTGTTTTCTACCACTGGGAGTTTTCCCCCTATTGTACAGTAACAAAAGGTCTTTCTCAATTGTGGTCTCTGGAAAATTGGGGTCTGAAGGCCAGGCAGAGAAAAGAGGGCTCAAACTGTCACCTCATAAGGCTACTAAGATCAGACTCTTCACCTCAGGGTAAGTAGGATGTACTACTGGAAGGGAAGAGAGAAAAGGAGCATCTTACGAAAACTTCCCATCTATTTAGCAGTTTCTCAAACAACGGGAATCTGATTCTCAACGCCAGTAAAACATAAGCAAATCTGTCAAGTGTCTCTCATCTCTTCTTCAACCTCTTCAAACTGCCTGTGTCTTTATTCCCAGTTTTCCAAAATTCTGGCTACATTAGGTCAAAGGCTACCCTTCGACAGCTGGCCCCATTCTCATCCCCATCCAGCCCAGCCTTCCTCCACTCTATATGCCATTTTCACTAGCGCCTGCTTCTCGGTCCTTTGGAGCCTCTAACTCACTACCCTCCAGGGAAAACTAGAACAGCCTTTGGAATCAGGAGAGGTTTAAATCCCAGATCTGCAAATTATCAACTGTGCTAACCTGGCAAGTTACTGTATCTGAAATGTCAGTTTCCTCATCTGTAAAAGATGATAAAAATAACTAATATCCCAGGATTTTTGTGTAGATTAAATGAAATAATGTTTTTTATAAAATACTTGGTAAGTACCCAATAAATGGCGGCTGTTGCAATTGTTATCATCATTGCAATCATTAACCCTCTTTCTCTTCACACTGACTCAAACTTTTCTTTCCCTGACGATACTGATTCCCATCCAAACTCAACCAGCAGAGACTCCTCCTTCTATCTGAATCCCTCCCATTGGGGGGTGGTGGTGAGGGTGGCTCTGCATTCCCGCTTCCAGGTGCTGCTCTGTCATCATCTCACACCCTCTCCTCCTGATGTGCATCCATCTACTTCAACACTAAAAATGCTCCAACTCCGGATTTCAGCCTGAACTTCTGCCTTGCCTATCATCCTCACGACCTTCTGTCATTCCGTTTCTCCCACTTCCTCACTTTAAAGCCTTTGGGAGCCTGGTAAAGTCTGTGGGCCCATTCTCAATAAAATATTTTAAAATGTAAATGAAATGCACATGGTTACACAGGGAATAGTTATGAAAATATTTTAAAATTTGATATATAGTAATATATTGGCTTCTTTATCAACACATTAATAAGTCCTAGCAGCAAGTCCTACCATAATTTCAAGGCAGTGTAAATATTTCAAGATAACCACATTAACCCTGGTACGAAAGAATTTATGATTTCTATGAATTGCAAAGTCCTAGGTACTGCTAATATTACTATACTTTTTTGCCCACATTCTTAGTGGAAGGAAATGCTGTGTTTTAGTTAGATGTTAGTGAAAATAAAGATGTAATTTTTTTCACATCCAAGTTCACAGACCCTTGATTTCTACTCATGGATTCATCAGGTTAAGAACCTCTACATTAAATGACTTACTCTTCCTCAGCCCCACCTAAATTCACTAAGTTCATCCATAGACTCTACAGAATTATATCAAAGTAAAACAGACTCTAAGGATAGGGCTTGAGAAATCATCTTCAATTTTAAATCTTCATGTTTTGTTTTTTGTGTTTTTCTTGCGGTACGCGGGCCCCTCACTGTTGCGGCCTCTCCCGTTGCGGAGCACAGGCTCCGGACGCGCAGGCTCAGCGGCCATGGCTCGCGGGCCCAGCCTCTCCGCGGCATGTGGGATCCTCCCGGACCGGGACACGAACCCGTGTCCCCCGCATCGGCAGGCGCACTCCCAACCACTTCGCCACCAGGGAAGCCCAAATCTTCATGTTTTAAAGTGTTAGAACTAAACCCCAGTTCTTCTGACTTCTATACCCTTGGTTTCTTCCTTCATACATCCTGGCTCCTGTGGCTCTCCTCCCAGGCATCTACCTACTTAAGTGTAAATTTCAGCCTGACCCTCAAGACCCTCAGTAATATAGCTTTGACATATGTTTCATTCTTATCACTTATTCTTCTATCCACATCATTGCAGGATGTTTATTATCATCATTCCCTCACTAAATGCCACCAGTGCTCCCTGGTCAGTAGAACAACCAAAAGCAACCACATGCACCTCAAACGTGCCCTATGGGGATAACCCTCTACCCCAACCCCATTTTCATTTAGAAAACATGTCCACAGACCCTGTCTCTGAGTATTTGTGTTGTTTCCTTATTAGCCCCACTACTTACTTCACCACTGCTTATATACCAGACTTTTAGGGTTCATCTCAACTGACACCTCCTCCATGAAGACATTCCTAATCTCCATAACCAGATGTGAGCTCTCTTTTGAAATCAAATACAATTTTATTTTACAGAATTTCTATTGTAATTCTTCTCTTCCCCTACAAAGTGTGACCATTTTTTGGTGTATTTTCTTTACCCTTAAGTAAATTTCTAAGCTTCCTGACAGAAGTGTCACTTTTTACCTCAAGGTATTCTACAGAGCCCGACAGACACTCAATATTGGAGTGGAATTAAGAAGTTTTAGGGGTTTTGATTTCTTTTCTTTTCTTTTCTAACTCTTGTTCTTCAATGCCAGTTCCAAAAACAAAAAACAAAAAACCTACTCTTAAAGCCTTTTCAAATATTAAGACAGAGATGAATGAAATCTTGACAACAGTTTTAAAGGCTAACACTTATTGAGTACTCACTATGTGCCTGGCATTTTTCTAAGTGTTTTTGCATGTTTCCTCACTTAATCCTCACAATTGCCCAATGTGATAGTTACTATTATCCATATTTTATAGATGAGATTAGGTTACTTGCTCAAGGCCATGTACATAGCTAGTAAGTGCTAAAGTCACAATTTGAACAGAGCCAGTCTGACTCTATAGTTTAACCAGTTCATTTATGCCATCTTCACGGTGGAACACTGGAGCTTGACAGGGAAATTAAGTATCTGTTTTTCCCTAAATATAAGGATTCATAATTTTTTCCAAACTAGTAGTATTAAGTGAATATGTAAAGTCTTAGTTTTGAAACACTTGTTCTGGCTGTAATCTAGTGTAATTTGATATGTTCTGTTACAATATGACCATACCTATAACGACCTATGTTTTGCATATTTTATTCCTTTGTAAACAAGTATCTTTGGCGTTTGGGGCCAACTCCATACTATGTGGAAATTCAATAACACTTTATGTTTTAAAACTAAAGACTGAAAAAAAAAAGAAAAATTTTGCAGAAATTGACAAGCTGAAATTAATATGAAAATACAAGGTGTTCAGAATTGCCAAAATTATCTTGAAAAAGAACAAAGTTAGAGGACTCACACTTCTCAGTTTCAAAATTTACTACAAAGCTATAGTAATCAAGATAGCGTGGTACTGGATAAACAACAAGGACCTACTGTACAGCACAGAGAACTATACTCAGTGTCCTGTGACAAACCATAATGGAAAAGAATATGAAAAAAATTATAGAGATGTATAACTGAATCACTTTGCTGTACAGCAGAAACTAACACAACACTGTAAATCAACTATACGTCATATACATACGGCATGAGGATAGACATATAGATAAATGGAATAGAATTGAAAGTCCAGAAATAAACTCTTACATTTATGGTCAATTAATTTTCAATAAGAATGCCAAGACTATTCAATGGGGAAAGAATAGTCTTTTCAAGAAATAGTGCTGGGACAACTGGACATCCACATGCAAAAGAAGGAATTTGGACACCTATCTCACACCATATACAGAAATCAATTCAAAATGGATTTAAAAACCTAAATGTAAGAGCTAAAACTATAAAACTCTTAGAAAGAAGTACATAAATCTTTGTGATCGTGGATTAAGCAATGGTTTCTTAAATATGACACCAAAAGCACAAGCAACCAAATAAAAAATAGATAAACTGGACTTTATTGGTGTTTCAAAGGATACCATCAAGAAAGTAAAAAAATCCACAGAATGGGAGAAAATGTTCTTAAATCATGTATATCTGATAAAGGACTTGTATCCAGAATATGCAAAGAACTCTTATAACTCAATACATATAAAGACAAATAAGCAATTTTAAAACGATCAAAGAACTTGAATACACACTTCTCCAAAGAAGATATACAAATGGCCACAAGCATATGAAAAGATGCTAAACATCCTTAGTCACTAAGAAAATGCAAACCAAAACCAGAATAATGTACCATTTTACACACATTGGATGGTTAAAATTAAAGACAATAACAAGGGTTGGTGAGGAAGCAGAAAAATTGGAACCTTCATACATTGTTAATGGAATTGCAAAATGGTGCAGCCACTTTGGAAAACAATTTGGCAGTTCCTTAAATAGCTAAACACAGAGCTACCATATGACCAGCAATTCCATTCCTAGGCATATTCCCAGAAGAAAGGAAAATAAATGTCCACATAAAATCATATACACAAGTGTTCATAGAAGTGTTATTCATAATAGCCAAAAAGTAGGAACAACCAAAATATCCATCAACTGATAAACAAAATGTAGTATATCCATCTAATAAAATATTATTCAGTCACAAAAAAGAATGAAGTGCTGATACATGCTACAATGTGGATAAATCTGAAAACATTATGTTAAGTGAAAGGAGTCAGCCACCAAAGGCCACAAATGATTCCATGTATATGAAATGCCTGGAAAAGGCAAATCCACATGAACAGAAAGTAAATTAGTTAATAGGTACAGGGTTTCTTTTTGGAGTAATGAGAATATTCTGGAATTTGAGAGTGGTGATCACTGTATAATTCTGCAAATATATCTAAAACCAATGAACTGTACACTTGAAAAGGGTGAATTACATCTCAATAAAGTTATTTTTTTAAAAAAACATGATACCACTTCATGCCCACTAGGATGGCTATAAATCAAAAAGACATTAGACTTTGATATAATCTGATACTCCTAAATGACCTTTAATATTATAAAACTTGGACTTTTGAACATCAGCTGACAAAGAAGCACTATGAGCTCTGAGCTGATGCTGTGTGCCAGCTAATACCACAATCTTTGTGTAGCAGCTTATACAATATTGGATTTTATATTTCATTTCCCCTTATTTTGTAAACGTGACAGGAAAACAGAAAAAAGAAAGTGCTAAAACTCACGGTAAGAAATGTAGGTCTCAAATTTCATATAATTAATATAAAAAGAAATAATCATCAGCCTCAATGAAATACTCACTGGACTTTAAGTCAATCAACTGTATGTTTGACTATAAAAGAACAAAAATAAAAAACATCTATGAAATGCTAGAACTCTAAGATTATGTCAAGACCATATGATTAAAATAATTTTATAATGTTTTTAATATTTCCATATTTTACACTCTCTGGGACAGAACCTTCCTTAAAATATTGTTTGAAAGCATCTATGGCTCAGTTCCTTCACATTCAGCTGTTTTAAGTGTTTATAGGAACATAACTATGTACGAAAATAAGAGTCTCTCTCTGGGTCTCTCTCTCTAGACATGGGCTGGTAGCCACAAAACTGGCCAAGCACAGTGAATGAGGTTTAGGAAGCAGATACAAGACACAGGAAAGACTACCATGCAAGTCAGAGAGACAGTGTCATTACACAAATCAAAAGCTGAAAGACTGATAAGTGGTGGCTCTCTCCATCAAATAGAATGCAGTTAAATTTTAAAAATAAGAATCAAAATTCAACCTATTAAACACAAAATAGAAGACAATATAGACAAGTGAAAATACTATGTTGAGGTAGCAGAAGTGTAGGGTGGATTTTTTTCTATGATATCTAGTTAAAGTAACTTGGAAATAACTTAAATATGTATGTGTACCTCTCCATTAAAACTCCCTGATAACTTACTAGATAGAGTCCTAACTATGGACTCTCCTGACCTGCTCCATTATAGGATCTTCTAAGTCTCAGGACTCCTTAATTGTCTCCTTAATCCCAGATCTAATTCCCCATCTTAGATTCATTAGCTATAATTTGATACAACTGAATTGATCAGAACAGTGCTGTATAAATAGCAAGTAGCTACAAGGATGCCACATTGTACAACTCCAGGAGTGCCATTCACATTACACTGAAAACAGTGCCCCCCTGGAGTTGTGCAACATGGCAGCCACATATCTACCTTTTGGTATCAGTCAGTATTTACTTTCTTCCAATGCCTACATCAAATTTTAAATCATCCCAGGGACTTCCGTGGTGGTCCAGTGGTAAAGAATCCGCCTTCCAATGCAGGGGACGTGAGTTTGATCCCTGGTCGGGGAACTAAGATCCCACATGCCGCAGGGCAAATAATTCCGTGCACCACAACTACTGGGCTTGCATGCCTCAACAAGAGAGCCCGTGTGCCACAAACTACAGAGCCCACGTGCTCCGGAGCTCACAAACCCTGGAGCCCGCACGCCACAACTAAAGAGAAGCCTGTGCACCACAACTAGAGAGAGGCCCACACACCGCAACAAAAGATCCCACGTGCCACAACTAAGACCCAACGCAGCCAAAAAAAAGAAAGTAATAAATTAAATATTTTTTAAAAAAATTTTAAATCATCCCAGCCTTCAAGCCTTTTAAATTCATACTTTTTACCTGTGTCAGTTTGATATGGCGTATTTGCCTAGACACACTCAAAACTTGCTGTCAATAATTCTCTCATCCTTTTGTTATCAGACTTCTATTGGACTTCTAACTTTCCTCTCTTTACCTTTCCTGCTTATAAAATAACTTCTTTTAAAACCCATGAATTCCCAATTCTTATTATATTGCCATAGTATAAAATATAAGTATTATATTTATACTTATTAATTTAATTTTCAATAACATTATAAATGAAAGATAATTCTCTGTAGAATTTTTTTGTGATTCATTCTTGAATGACAGCAGTATCTGGACTATTGACTTAAATTAGGGGAAAACAGTTTCTAAATTTCTGGAGGAATTGGTTAGAGGGTAGCACAATAATTTTTCTACCTAATACAAACATGTATTCTCCACTTTTAGCATATTTTTCTTTTTCTTTTTTTTTTTAAGTCTTTATTGAATTTGTTTCAATATTGCTTCCGTTTTTATGTTTTGGTTTTTTGGCCCCGAGGCATGTGGGATCTTAGTTCCCTGACCAGGGATCAAACCCACACCCCCTGCATTGGAAGGCGAAGTCTCGACCACTGGTCCACCAGGGAAGTCCCTAGCATATTTTTCTTATTGTGAGAAAATACGTGAAACTTTATAGTAGTTGTGAATGTTTTGGGCCATTGATTGCCACCAATAATGCTGAGAACTTCTGCAATAATGACTCTAAATATAATATTTTCCAAAGTTTATAGGCAAAGAGAAAGTCTTTATATAACCATGAAAACCACACAAAAATGCTTCACATTTCTAAACTGACTTAAGATTCAAACTATAAAATGATAGAAAATTTATATTTTAGAATCAATAAGATGTTTCCAATTTTTCCTGGTCTGACGTTTCACCGTTTCAATTCAGTACCTCAAGATATTCAGTCTAAATGCTCAACCGAATATAGTACTATTAAATTGTGGTTGACTGACAATACTGAGGCTATAATAAATATTACTGGTTAAGTATCTATTCTCCTAAAATTTTTCAAAAGACATTTGCTCTTCTTTTTATAGAAAATAACAATCCATTATCCTTTCTAAGAAATTGCCTCTATCAATATATTCTGATATCTTGCTTCTATTTCACTATTATTTTAAATTCTCAATCTCCTCCTTATCTTATGTCTGTTTCAATAGAATTCATATAGTGATTTAATATTTTCAAGTGTTTTTTCATTATCTGTTCTTCCTATTGTGTCCTGTTTTTGGAAAACCCTTTATAGTGTTTTTATGATTGTGTATGAAAATATAGTTAAGACTCAGATGTACAATGCAAGCTACTGAAAGTGTCCTGTGATAAATCATGAAAATAAATCTTTCTCCTAGTAGCAAAGAAATTAGCAGAGAAAAGGAAAAAAAAAGACTGGATTAGTACTTGACCAGAAATACAGTGCTTTCTGGCATGGAATAAGAGAAAGTAACAAGAGATCTCTAAAAAATAGAGATTTCTGACCTAAAATTGGATAGACTATACAGATATCATTTTTGCTATTTTGTTTCCATTCTCCTAAAAATAAGATGACATTAACATATATATTTTTAGATATGTTTGCCCTGGGGCAATGCTAAATCCTAAGGTTAACAGAATTTTTAATCCTCTAAAGTTGTCTTCTCACTAATACAAATTCATTGGGGTTGGTTTAATGTAAAAACAGAAAAATGGATACCTCTGGGAAATTCTTTTGCATAGACTTACACTATAAAGGATCTTTTCATTCAGTCATTCACCAAATGATGACTCTCAAGATTGCCTGCTGGTGGTTAATACGTTGACAAAAGGGGATTCATAGTGTCAAATTTTATGAAGAAGAGAGAAAAGAAACCTTTGCCACCAAAAAGTCACATCAAAAATTTTTTTAATTCATTTCTGATATGTTAATGGTAAAATCTAGTATCTTAATATTGATGTCCAAATGGAGGATCCTCCTATCATAATTCTAACAGAACACCCACCTTAGAATCTTGTCTCTTTTTACTTTCTTTTATTCCAGGCTGAAAGAGATCATCCAATAGTTTTATTGACTGAGTTTACTGGCTGTCAGAACTTTAAATGAAATCTGTGTTCAAAACAAAGTCTGAAACCTCTATTCTAAATCTAATGATGTAGTTTTGTTGCTGTCTTTCCAATAAAAGATTAGCACAACTTTTGGCTGGTCCTTGGCTGAAGCTGATTTTTTCATTATTAATAGGCAAGATAAATCCATCAGCCTATCTCTCAATTTTCATGAATGCATGCATTCATTCATACATATTGTTGAATACTTTTTATATGCATATTATTCTAATAATTTCTGATCCTAACCATTTATTCTCAGTCATGGGAATGATTGTAAGATCTGTCTTGTCTGTGCAATATTCTGAGTATTTTCAATATAATGCAATGTAAAGGAAGTTTCTCCCTCCTTTCACCTCAACTTTGTCCAGATGTAATTTTGTCTCATCCCCAAATATGCTGTGAAAATAACAGAATGCTATCCTGTAATTCTAAGCTTGTATATAGTCCTTGTAAGAACACTTACAGTCAGTTCTGATTTGTTTGAAGATATGGTGCTCTCATTTGATGTGTTTGTTGTAGAATCCTGTGACTACTGCAGGTGTATAGGAACAACAAATTGCAGTACTTTAGACGAGGGAGCTGCAGTGTATAAAATCAGGCATACCACTGGCTTCTTGTTGTACCTGTACTGCTTTCGCATTCTACGAAAATCAGTACCATACTTAACTTGTCCAGATTTCATCTAGGGTAAAGGAAAATTTTCGATTACTATTTTTTGAATTCAATAAACTATCTTCACCAGGAAATGCCAAACCTGATTTCTCTCATCAGGCATACCAAAGCAATCTATCTGCCCACCCTCTTTCAGTTTTGCATGTAACTCTAAACCTAACAAATAGGCTTCCTGAAGGAAAAGAATCAATGACTTTAAATGACACACAATTTTATGTCTTTATAAGTCACCTTTTCACACTGAAACATGGAAGCTTCATAAAATAAATTAATACTTGCTTTCAAAGCAACAATATTATTTGTCTTCATTATAAATAAACAGAATTCGAGACAATGATTTTTCAAATGAAATGATTAAAATAATCCCATTAAAACCAAAACAAAGGCATTTTATGTTCTTACATCTTTATTAAAGTACTTATTTTATAAACCTGGCTCAATAATAACTCATACTTTTATATCACATATTTGCCTTTAAGCAATACATAATACACTTAAGGCAGATTTACCTTATAGATGGCCTCAGCTTCTAAACACCACTGCACTGATTTATACAAATAGCAAAAATCACATGGAGGAGCATCTACTGATATCTTTCCTGGTACTTATCTTTAGATTTTAAAACTGCATAATAAGTAGAGTTTCCATAAAATTTCATTTTTGAGATAGGAAACAAACAATTTTGCCTTTATCTGTTAGATTGGATGTAGTTATTATTAATAACATAAACTTTAAATCTGTGGGGAAAACCAATACTTTATCTTCACTCCCCAGAGAAGGCTCAACAGCAAGCAAAATGAGGAGGGAAAACCAATACTTTACCTTCACTGCTCAGACAAGGCTCAATAGCAAGCAAAATGAGGAGCCATTATAAAATCATATTGCTAAGTATTACCTTAACTCAAAATTCTGCTTATGTAATTGTATCATATCACAGCTAAAAATTACTACTTAATATATCAAGATACATCCAAAAGCATCCTTTGGTTGCATTAATATCTGGAGGCTTAGGCAGCACTGAAGATTCATTCTCTGCTCTTCTGGTCATTAGTATAATCTGAAGCTTTTGAAACTATTTGGTGATCCTATTTTGAGGCCCAATATCACAAAACCTTCAGGAGAATAATGGACCCAGGTGGAAGAATTTGAAGACTGGAAGACTTGTAGTTAAGGTAGAGTTATCATTAGCAGATCTTAGGGAAACAGGAATGCAGCCAGAATCACTTGATATTTGTTAGAAATAAAGATTCACTGAATCATTTCTCTTTCAAAAAAATATCTTTAAAACTTGTATATTTTCAAATGTTCTTTTTTTAAAGAACGTATAAAATTAAGGTATTTGTGAAAATAAACCAGTTTCAAGTATACTTGTTTCTCTTCATTTTGCTTCCTTCAAAGGATTTCTTCTCATCGAGCACAAATGTGCTAATCTTTACAGCAAGACAAACTCTTCTGTGCTAAATCTTTTTAATCTTTTCTTTTCATCCTCTGAGAAAAAGTCTTCTTCATTGGTTGTAGTAGATGTAAAATCATAGTCTCTGGAATGACCATTTACAAAAGTAAATAAGGGATATTTCTCCTTAGAAGAAATTTTCAGCATCTGTAACAGAAAGAAGAATCCCTTATTGAATGCAATAGTACACAGTAGGACCACATGATGAAATCTAATGTTTTAGCCCTGAATCTCTCTTGTTAGCTTCTCTCATTTACATTTACCCAGTGCTACTGCTTTACTGTTCTGGCTAAAAGACAAAAGTTGATCAGCATTGTATAGTTTATTTATAGCTAAATACCTACTTCCCCATTAGGATTAGACCATCAGAAATTAACTATATTATCATTCCTACCCAAAACCCCCAAAAGTAAAGTCTTTTGGTCACATTCGTTTGAAGGCTTACTAGTGAGTTAAGATTTATCTTCTATTGGTGGTAAAAGACAATAAAACAAAATGGTATCACTGATTATGGTAAAATACTGTGAATGACTGTTTAGTACGATAACACAGAAAAAAAAATTAAACTAAGTCAAAAGGTCCATTCTAATCTCACTTCTACAACTTAACTTTGATATGATCTTGACAAATCACTCTACCTGAGTATCACCTATAAAACTGGGCAAAAGTTATCGAATCTCCTTATCTCAAAGAAATGTTAGGATGACCAAAAGCAATAAAAAGTTATTTTTTAAAATCAAGTTTGGTCTTTTCAAAGATTTCTATATTAAAAAAATATATTTCTGCAATAATCTAGTTAAGATGAAAAACAGTATTCTTACACACAGTAACAATCCACACTTTACATATTACCTTCTAAAGTTACATTACACAATTTAGAAGTAAAATAAGTAATACCTGGAATTTTGTGAGAACACCAACAACCTTTATATAACATCTGTCAATTTGGGATTCGTTGACAAGCCAACAACCCATTCTAAACCATTTAAATATTTCTGTTAAACAAAGTCTATTAAAAAATTAAAACAATTTTCATTTTAAGGTGAATAAAAATTTTTGAGTGAAGGATGTATTTATAGATATAAACATTTCTATAGGTAACCAGGACTTATAAGAAGGATTCTGAAAAGTCTATGTGCGCTACAAAGAATGCTGAAAAAATATCGATAGTACTTATACATCATTAATCATGATCAATTAAATATAATTTAAGGGTAATTTTAGCAGTAAAAACTAAATTCTCCCAAATGTTGATATTCAACTGAAGGCTCATCAAATTCTTAGGTATTACATTTATAGATTCTCTTGGCTAAAATAAATATGTAGCCCTAGGATACAGATACAATGTTAAATTTAAAATATTTCAATGAGACAGTTAATATGAAATCCATTTTCTAATTGAGTGGAAATGAACCATTTAAAAACAATCAAGTACTTAAAAACCAGATGTGATGAAATATGATTGATCCTATAATTCATATTGTGCTCCTACTTTTTACACTTCTCAAATTCATTTAACTTACATTCTAAAAAAAAAAACGTAGAGAGAAGGGCAAAAATGTGGAAATGAAAAGTAAGAGACAGAGGGGGCCGGCATCTGATCGATCATCTTTCACCTCGAGCCAATGGCTGGAATACAGTCCAAAACTGTTACCATTTTATATTCATTTAACATCACTTATAAAAGTCCAGTATCTAACAAGCAGGTATCATTGTATCATTTTCAACTCAACACGCAAAGCTAACATTATCATGTCTTCATCGTTTCTTTCAAAATCAAGATGCCTTTCAAATGCTTTTCAAAGCTCTAAGCACCATATCAAGAATTTTTTAGACTTTTTTTTTAAGAATAACCATTGATTTGAACTTTTATTAGAAGGGAAAAGTTTAGTTTTCTTTTTTATACTACAAAATAGGATGCACTATCAAAACATTAAGGTCCCTCCATAATGGATAATATAAAATCTACACAAAAAAAAATCCAAATTAGGTTATCTATATGACTTGGGGTATTATATCAATTGAGATACTATACAAAATAAAGAAAATGAAAGACATTTAATAACTTGGGGAAATATTTAATATTTTGCTGTATTTCCTTCTAGACTTTTTAAAGTACATGTTTAAAATTACTTTAACAAAACTGAGATTAAATTTTATACATAGTGTTTATCCTGTTTTTCCTTTAACATTACATAATAAACACTGAACTACAATCCTGCAGCCTGTGGAATGAAAACCACATTCACAGAAAGATAGACAAAATGAAAAGGCAGAGGACTATGTATCAGATAAGGGAATAAGATAAAACCCCAGAAAAACAACTAAATGAAGGGGATAGAGGTAACCTTCCAGAAAAAGAATTCAGAATAATGATAGTGATCATGGTCCTAGACCTTGGAAAAAGAATGGAGGCAAAGACTGAGAAGATGCAAGAAATGTTTAACAAAGATCTAGAAGAATTAAAGAACAAACAGAGATGAACAACACAACATCTGAAATCAAAAATACACTAGACAGAATCAATAGCAGAATAACTGAGGTAGAAGAATGGATAAGTGACCTGGAAGACAGAATGGTGGAATTCACTGCCACAGAACAGAATAAAGAAAAAAGAATGAAAAGAAATGAAGACAGCCTAAGAGGCCTCTGGGACAACATTAAATGCACTAACATTCACATTATAGGGGTCCCAGAAGAAGAGAGAGAGAAAGGACCAGAGAAAATATTTGAAGAGATTATAGTCAAAAACTTCCCTAACAAGGGAAAGGAAACAGCCAGCAAGCCCAGGAAGCGCTGAGAGTCCCAGGCAGGATAAACCCAAGGAGAAACACGCCAAGACACATAGTAATCAAATTGACAAAAATTAAACACAAAGAGAAATTATTGAAAGCAGCAAGGGAAAAATGACAAATAACATACAAGGGAACTCTCATAAGGTTAACAGCTGATTTCTCAGCAGAAACTCTAGACTTTTTAAAGTACATGTTTAAAATTACACTGCTTCCCTGGTGGCGCAGTGGTTGAGAGTCCGCCTGCCGATGCAGGGGACGCGGATTCGTGCCCTGGTCCGGGAAGATCCCACATGCCGCGGAGCGGCTGGGCCCGTGAGCCATGGCCGCTGAGCCTGTGCTCTGCAACGGGGGAGGCCACAACAGTGAGAGGCCCGCATACCACAAAAAAAAAAAAAAAAAAAAAAAAACCAACAACTTTTAAAAAAGTGTACTTTTTAAAGTACATGTTTAAAATTACAGAAACTCTACAAGCCAGAAGGGAGTGGCATGATATATTTAAAGAGAGGGAAGAACCTACAACCAAGATTATTCTACCCGGCAAGGATGTCATTCAGATTCAATGGAGAAATCAAAAGCTTTACAGACAAGCAAAAGCAAAGAGAATTCAGCACCACCAAACCAGCTCTAGAACAAAAGCTAAAGGAACTTCTCTAAGTGGGAAACACAAGAGAAGAAAAGGACCTACAAAAACAAACCCAAAACAATTAAGAAAATGGTAATAGGAACATACATGTCGATAATTACCTTAAATATGAATGGATTAAATGCTCCAACCAAAAGACACAGGCTTGCTGAATAGATACAAATACAAGACGCATATATATGCTGTTTACAGGAGACCCACTGCAGAACTAGGGACACATACAGACTGAAAGTAAGGGGATGAAAAACTTTTCCATGCAAATGGAAATCAAAAGAAAGCTGGAATAGCAATACTCATATCAGACAAAGTAGACTTTAAAATAAAGAATGTTACAAGAGACAAGGAAGGATACTACATAATGACCAAGGGATCAATCCAAGAACATATAACAATTATAAATATATATGCACCCAACATAGGAGCACCTCAATACATACGGCAAATGTTAACAGCTATAAAAGAGGAAACTGACAGTAACACAGTAAGAGTGGGGTAATCTAACACCTCACTTACACCAGTGCACAGATCATCCAGACAGAAAATAAATAAGAAAACACAAGCTTTAAATGACACAACAGACCACACAGATTTAACTAATACTTATAGGACATTCCATCTGAAAACAGCAGATTACACTTTCGTCTCAAGTGCACACAGAACATTCTCCAGGATAGATCACATCTTACGTCACAAATCAAGCCTTAGTAAATTTAAGAAAATTGAAATCTATCAAGCATCTTTTCCGACCACAATGCTATGAGAATAGAAATAAATTACAGGGAAGAAAACATAAAAAAACACAAACACATGGAGGCTAAACAATACATTACTAAATATCCAAGAGATCACTGAAGAAATCAAAGAGGAAATCAAAAAGTACCGAGAGACAAATGACAATGAAAACACAACGATCCAAAACCTATGGAATGCAGCAAAGGAAGTTCTAAGAGGGAAGTTTATAGCAATAAAATCCTACCTCAAGAAACAAGAAAAATCTCAAATAAACAATCTAAACTTACACCTAAAGAAACCAGAGAGAGAAGAACAAACAAAACCCAAAGTCAGCAGAAGGAAAGAAATCAAAAAGATCAGCGCAGAAATAATGAAATAGAAACAAAGAAAACAATAGCAAAGATCAATAAAACTAAAAGCCGGTTCTTTGAGAAGATAAACAAAACTGATAAACCTTTAGCCAGACTCATCAAGAAGAAGAGGGAGAGGACTCAAATCAATAAAATTAGAAATGAAAAAGGAGAAGTTACAATGCACCCCAAAGAAATACAAAGCATCATAAGAGACTACTACAAGCAACTCTATGCCAATAAAAGGGACAACCTGGAAGAAATGGACAAATTTTTAGAAAAGCACAACCTTACCAGACTGAACCAGGAAGAAATAGAAAATATAAACAGACCAATCACAAGCACTGAAATTGAAACTGTGATTAAAAATGTTCCAACAAACAAAAGCCCAGGACCAGATGGCTTCACAGGCAAATTCTATCAAACATTTAGAGAAGAGCTAACACCTATGTTTCTTAAACTCTTCCAAAACATAGCAGAGGGAGGAACACTCCCAAACTCATTCTACGAGGCCACCACCACCCTGATACCAAAACCAGACAAAGATGTTACCAAAAAAGAAAACTATAGGCCAATATCACTGATGAATATAGGTGCAAAAAACCTCAACAAGGGCTTCCCTGGTGGCGCAGTGGTTGGGGGTCCGCCTGCCAATGCAGGGGACACGGGTTTGTGCCCCGGTCCGGGAGGATCCCGCGTGCCGCGGAGCGGCTGGGCCCGTGGGCTGTGGCCGCTGGGCCTGCGCATCCAGAGCCTATGCTCCACAGTGGGAGAGGCCGCAGCAGTGAGAGGCCGGCGTAACACACACACACAATAAAAGTCCTCAACAAAATACTAGCAAACAGAATCCAACAGCACATTAAAAGGATCATAAACCACGTTAGTGGGATTTATCCCAGGGATGCAAGGATCTTCAATATATGCAAATCAATCAATGTGATATAGCTGATTCACTTTGTTATACAGCAGAAACTAACACAACATTGTAAAGCAATTATACTCCAATAGAGATGTTAAAAAAAAATCAGTGTGATACACCAATATTAATAAACTGAAGAAGAAAAACCAAATGATCATCTCAATAAATGCAGAAAAAGCTTTTCACAAAATTCAACACCTATTTATGATTAAAAACTCTCCAGGGAGTGGGCACAGAGGGACCCTACCTCAACATAATAAAGGCTATATATTACAAAGCCACAGCAAACACCATTCTCAATGGTGAAAACCTGAAAGCATTTCCTCTAAGATCAGAAACAAGAAAAGGATGTCCACTCTTGTCACTATTATTCAGCATAGTTTTGGAAGTCCTAGCCATGGCAATCAGAGAAGCAAAAGAAATAAAATGAATATAAATTGGAAAAGAAGAAGTAAAACTGTCATTGTTTGCAGATGACATGATACTATACATAGAGAATCCTAAAGATGCCACCAGAAAACTACTAGAGTTAATCAATGAATTTGGTAAAGTAGCAGGATACAAAATTAATGCACAGAAATCTCTGGCATTCCTATACACTAACGACGAAAAATCTGAAAGTGAAATTAAGAAAACACTCCCATTTACCACTGCAACAAAAAGAATAAAATACCTAGGAATAAACCTACCTAAGGAGACAAAAGACCTGTATGCAGAAAATTATAAGACACTGATGAAAGAAATTAAAGATGATACAAAGAGATGGAGAGATATACCATGTTCTTGGATTGGAAGAATCAACATTGTGAAAATGACTATACTACCCAAAGCAATCTACAGATTCAATGCAATCCCCATCAAACTACCACTGGCATTTTTCACAGATATGAACAAAAAATTTCAAAATTTGTATGAAAACACAAAAAAACCCATATAACCAAAGCAATCTTGAGAAAGAAAAACGGAGCTGGAGGAATAAGGCTCCCTGAGTTCAGACTATACTACAAAGCTACAGTAATCAAGACAGTATGGCACTGGCACAAAAACAGAAAGATAGATGAATGGAACAGGATAGAAAGCACAGAGACACTCACCTATGGTCACCTTATCTTTGATAAAGGAGGCAAGAATATAAAATGGAGAAGAGACAGCCTCTTCAATAAGCAGTGCTGGGAAAACTAGACAGCTACATGTAAAAGAATGAAATTAGAACACTCCCTAACACCATACACAAAAATAAACTCAAAATGGATTAAAGACCTAAATGTAAGGCCAGACACTATCAAACTCTTAGAGGAAAACATAGGCAGAACACTCGATGACATAAATCACAGCAAGGTCCTTTTGGATCTACCTCCTAGAGAAATGGAAATAAAAAGAAAAATAAACAAATGGGACCTAATGAAACTTCAAAGCTTTTGCACAGCAAAGGACACCATAAACAAGACGAAAAGACAACCGTCAGAAAGCGAGAAAATATTTGCAAATGAAGCAACCGACAAAGGATTAATCTCCAAAATTTACAAGCAGCTCATGCAGCTCAATATCAAAAAAACAAACAACCCAATCCAAAAATGGGCAGAAGACCTAAAAAGACATTTCTCCAAAGAAGATATATAGATTGCCAACAAACACATGAAAGAATGCTCAACATCGTTAGAGAAATGCAAATCAAAACTACAATGAGATATCATCTCACACCAGTCAGAATGGCCATCATCAAAAAATCTACAAACAATAAATGCTGGAGAGGGTGTGGAGAAAAAGGAACCCTCTTGCACTGTTGGTGGCAATGTAAATTGATACAGCCACTATGCAGAGCAGTATAGAGGTTCCTTAAATAACTAAAAATAGAACTACCATATGACCCAGCAATCCCACTACTGGGCATATATACCCTGAGAAAACCATAATTCAAAAAGAGTCATGCACCACAGTGTTCCTTGCAGCTCTATTTACAATAGCCAGGACATGGAAGCAACCTAAGTGTCCATCAACAGATGAATGGGTAAAGAAGATGTGGCACATATATACAATGGAATATTACTCAGCCATAAAAGGAAATGAAACTGAGTTATGTGTAGTGAGGTGGATGGACCTGGAGTCTGTCATATAAAGTGAAGTAAGTCAGAAAGAGAAAAACAAATACTGTATGCTAACACATGTATATGGAATCTTAAAAAAAAAAAGGTCATGAAGAACTAGGGGCAAGACAGGAATAAAGACACAGACCTACTAGAGAATGGACTTGAGGATACGAAGAGGGGCAAGGGTAAGCTGGGACCAAGTGAGAGAGTGGCATGGACATATATACACTACCAAATGTAAAATAGATAGCTAGTGGGAGGCAGCCACATAGCACAGGGAGATCAGGTCAGTGCTCTGTGACCACCTAGAGGGGTGGGATAGGGAGGGTGGAAGGGAGGGAGATGCAAGAGGGAAGAGGTATGGGAACATATGTATATGTATAACTGATTCACTTTGTTATAAAGCAGAAACTAACACACCATTGTAAAGCAATTATACTCCAATAAAGATGTTTAAATAAATAAATAAAATAAAAAAGTCACAGGGACGTATTCTACAGCATGGGGAATACAGTCTATAATATTGTAATTACTCTGTATGGTGACAGACGGTAACTGGACTTATCATGGTGATCACTTCATAATGTGTAAAAATACTGAATCACCATGTTGTACAACTGAAACTAGTCTAATATTGTATGTCAATTATAATTCAATATAAAAAAGAAAAAACACAATTATTAAAAAAAGAAAAAAGATTAGAAGGAAATGAATTGTAGTGCTAATCTAAAATGGCAGCATCCTAGGTGAAAGACCTATACACTGAAAACTATAAAATTCTGATAAAGGAAATTGAAGATGATTTAAAGAAATGGAAAGATATCTCATGCTCCTGGATTGAAAGAATTAATATTGTTAAAAGGCTGTACTACTCAAAGCAATCTACAAATTTAATGCAGTCCCTATCAAATTATCCAAGACATTTTTCACAGAACTAGAACAAATAATACTAAAATTTATATGGAACCACAAAAGACTCAGAGTTGCCAAAGCATTCCTGAGGGAAAAGAACAAAGCTGGAGGCAAAACCCTCCCAGACTTCAGACAATACTACAAAGCTACAGTAATCAAAACAGCATGGTATTGGCACAGAAACAGACACATAGATCGATGGAACAGAATAGAGAGCCCAGAAGTAAACCCACACACCTACTGTCAATTAATCTATAACAAAGGAAGCAAGAGTATACAATGGAGAAAAGAGAATCTCTTCAGCAAGTGGTGCTGGGAAAGCTGGACAGCCTCACATAAATCAGTGAAATTAGAACACTCCCTCAAACCATATACAAAACAAAATCAAGATGTCTTAAAGACCTAACTACAGGACATGACACCATAAAACTCCTAGAAGAGAACATAGACAAAACGTTCTTCGACATAAATCATAGCAATATTTTCTTAGATCAGTCTCCCAAGACAAAAGAAATAAAAGCAAAAGTAAACAAATGGGACCTAAACAAACTTATAAGCTTTTGCACAGCAAAGGAAACCATCAACAAAATTAAAAGACAACCTACAGAATGGGAGAAAATATTTGCAAACGATGCACCTGACAAGGGGTTAATATCTAAAATATACAAACAGCTCATACTACTCAATATCAAATAAAACAAACAACCCAATCAAAAAATGGGGAGAAAACCTAAATAGCTGTTTCTTTAAAGAAGACATGCCGATTGGCCAACAGGTATATGAAAAGATGTTCAACATCTGTACCTCAATAAATAAACAAACAACAAGGTCCTACTGTACAGCACAGGGAACTATATTCAATATCCTGTGATAAACCATAATGGAAAAGAATACAAAAAAGTATATAAATGTACAACTGAGAATATACATGTATAAAAGAATATATATACATATATATGTACAACTGTACAGCAGAAATTAATGTAACATTGTAAATCAACTATACTTCAAAAAATTCAATAAATAAATAAATACATGTTTTAAAACATAGTATACTGTAGTGCTCGCTTCGCTAAAATTGGAATGATACAGAGAAGATTAGCATGGCCCCTGCTCAAGGACGACACGCAAATTTGTGAAGCGTTCCATATTTTTCTTATTCAACATAGTTCTGGAAGTTTTAGCCACAGCAATCAGAGAAGAAAAGGAAATAAAAGGAATCCAAATTGGAAAAGAAGAAGTAAAGCTGTCACTGCTTGCAGATGACATGCTACTATACATAGAGAATCCTAAAGATGCTACCAGAAAACTGCTAGAGCTAATCAATGAATTTGGTAAAGTAGCAGGATACAAAATTAATGCACAGAAATCTCTGGCATTCCTATACACTAATGATGAAAAATCTGAAAGTGAAATCAAGAAAAGACTCCTATTTACCAGTGCAACAAAAAGAATAAAATATCTAGGAATAAACCTACCTAAGGAGACAAAAGACCTGTATTCAGAAGATTATAAGACACTGATGAAAGAAATTAAAGATGATACAAAGAGATGGAGAGATATACCATGTTCTTGGATTAGAAGACTGAACATTGTGAAAATGACTCTACTACCCAAAGCAATCTACAGATTCAATGCAATACCTATCAAACTATCACTGGCATTTTTCACAGAACTAGAACAAAAAATTTCACAATTTGTATGGAAACACAAAAGACCCCGAATAGCCAAAGCAATCTTGAGAACAAAAAATGGAGCTGGAGGAATCAGGCTGCCTGACTTCAGACTATACTACAAAGCTACAGTAATCAAGACAGTATGGTACTGGCACAAAAACAGAAAGATAGATCAATGGAATAGGATAGAAAGCCCAGAGATAAACCCATGCACATATGGTCACCTTATCTTTGATAAAGGTGGCAGGAATATACAGTGGAGAAAGGACAGCCTCTTCAATAAGTGGTGCTGGGAAAATTGGACAGGTACATGTAAAAGTATGAGATTAGATCACTCCCTAACACCATACACAAAAATAAGCTCAAAATGGATTAAAGACCTAAATGTAAGGCCAGAAACTATCAAACTCTTAGAGGAAAACATAGGCAGAACACTCTATGACATAAATCACAGCAAGATCCTTCTTGACCCATCTCCTAGAGTAATGGAGATAAAAACAAAAATAAACAAATGGGACCTAATGAAACTTCAAAGCTTTTGCACAGCAAAGGAAACCATAAACAAGACCAAAAGACAGCCCTCAGAATGGGAGAAAATATTTGCAAATGAATCAACTGACAAAGGATTAATCTCTAAAATTTACAGGCAGCTCATGCAGCTCAATAACAAAAAAATAAACAACCCAATCCAAAAATGGGCAGAAGACCTAAATAGACATTTCTCCAAAGAAGATATACAGACTGCCAACAAACACATGAAAGAATGCTCAACATCATTAATCATTAGAGAAATGCAAATCAAAACTACAATGAGATATCATCTCACACCAGTCAGAATGGCCATCATCAAAAAATCTAGAAACAATAAATGCTGGAGAGGGTGTGGAGAAAAGGGAACACTCTTGCACTGCTGGTGGGAATGTGAATTGGTTCAGCCACTATGGAGAACAGTATGGAGGTTCCTTAAAAAACTACAAATAGAACTACCATATGACCCAGCAATCCCACTACTAGGTATATACCCTGAGGAAACCAGAATTCAGAAAGAGTCATGTACCAAAATGTTCATTGCAGCTCTATTTACAATAGCCCGGAGATGGAAACAACCTAAGTGCCCGCCGTCGGATGAATGGATAAAGAAGATGTGGCACATATATACAATGGAATATTACTCAGCCATAAAAAGAAACGAAATTGAGCTATTTGTAATGAGGTGGATAAACCTAGAGCCTGTCATACAGAGTGAAGTCAGAAAGAGAAAGACAAATACCATATGCTAACACATATATATGGAATTTAAGAAAAAAAAAATGTCATGAAGAACCTAGGGGTAAGACAGGAATAGACACAGACCTACTAGAGAATGGACTTGAGGATATGGGGAGGGGGAAGGGTAAGCTGTGACAAAGAGAGAGAGTGGCATGGACATATATACACTACCAAACGTAAGGTAGATAGCTAGTGGGAAGCAACTGCATAGCATAGGGAGATCAGCTCAGTGCTTTGTGACCGCCTGGAGGGGTGGGATAGGGAGGGTGGGAGGGAGGGAGATGCAAGAGGGAGGAGATATGGGAACATATGTATTTGTATGACTGATTCACTTTGTTGTAAAGCAGAAACTAACACCCCATTGTAAAGCAATTATACTCCAATAAAGATGGAAAAAAAATGTAGTATACTGTAAAATGTACTACTATTTAGCAGTTTAAATGAATAAGCTAGACCAACATGAATAGATATAATCTCCAAGTCACTATCAAATGAAAAAGCAAGTTGCAAAAGGATACATAACATTTTTATATGAATATATAATTAATGACAAGCTTAAGAACAAACAAAAAAAAAACAGTGTATGTTGTTTACAGATACATCAAGCATACTAATTTATACTAATTCAGGATAGCGGCTACCACTGGGAAGGAAATAAGGGAATAAGATTGGGGAAGGGTAATACACTTCGATTATATACGTGGGGTATCTTTTTTCTCCCTTAAGCTTAGAGGTAGCACATGGCTATTTATTATTCTATCCTCTATATTTATGCTTCAAATTTTTAGAAACTAATTTAATAAAATGAACATATTGCAAAATACAAACTTCTTCAGTCTGGCATTCAATACTCTCCACAATATTATTCCAACCTCCTTTTCTAGCCTCATCCTTCACTATTTCCTATAGCAGTGTTTCCCAAGCCTTGGACATTTATATACCTCCTTCCTTATTTTCACTATATATGCCATCTCTATTACAATTAACGAATATTTTTCTTTTCATAATTTTAACCCCAGTCGCCTTGTACAGGTCAATGATAAGTAGGAAACCACACGTTTAATAAGCCAGCTATTCTTTTCTAATATGAATATACATATATAAGTATCAGAATATTTGTCCCAGTGTCACCTAAAAACATCAAGTATCACACTTTAGGTTGCACTGTCTTATACTAGTGGTTCTCAAATTTGGTGTACAAGATTACTTGTGAAGTTTGTTAGAAATGGAGGCTCCCAGGCTATACCTCTAGGGATTCTGATTCGTGCAATCAGAAGACAAAATATCGTGCCCTATATGTATCCATGGCACCTAACAAATTGGACTATTTGCCATTCTCTAGAGAAGCTCTACATTTTTCTTTTCCAATACCTTTCCTCTTGTTATCTCCTCTGCTTGACGTACCCTCCCCCTTCTCCCTTAGCCAACAGAAATTAAGCCTACACTTTAGGGCTCATATTAAATATCACCATCACAATAAAGAACTTTGACTTGGATGCGACATCTCTCTCATTTTAACACTCCTCCTTACCCTATCAATTTATTTCTATTTCTGTATGAATGCTTATCATATTTAATGTAATACATGTCTACTTGTCTTATTCTGCCTCCTGAACTATAAATGCTACTTGAGGGCAAAGCCTTGGTCATTTTGTGTTTTCAACATGACAGTTACTCAGATACTTGCTAGACTGAGCTCTGCTAAACACTGAATCAATTTAACAATTTTTATTAACATTTTAAAACTCATGTGGCATAAGCATTAGAATATTCACTCACATAGCATTACAAATTAAACATGAGAATCTAGACTACCTGGCCTCAATTTCAAAATGAGAAAACTGAAAATATATCCTATATAGAAACAAATAATTTAAGATGTTTTAATTTTCAAAGAAAAAAATAACAGTTTAACTAAAAATGTTGAATTCAGTTTTTAAGAAGGAAAATTGCTTAACTTACAATCTTCTAAGCAAAAGTAAATGATCACGTTATTAACTGACAAAGTGAGGTTTTGATACTGCTACCAAAAAGCTATTAACTTAAGAACAACAGTATAATTAAAGCAAAGTTAATTGACTCTGGCAAAATTCTCAGTACTTCCATATTATATTTCAACATGGTTTCTCATTGCTTTAATACTGCATATTACTTAGATGCATCAAGAGCAGTAACTTCTAGGTAGTTCTAGAGTGTACAAACTATTAGTATAAAACCACAAAACTATCTGTTTTTAATCAGAAAATATCAACATGCAACTCATTTATGAATATGGTTTTTCTCAATTTGGTAACAGTAATTTGGGCTTTTTTCTATTCCAGAAGTAGACTACATCACTGTTCTAAATATACTTATTTCAACCTAGATAAAAAATAAACTAATGGAAACATAAATGGGACTTTTTAACGGGAAATGTTCATCAACATCAATCTATATTACCATATATCTGTATTTGTATATTTTAGCACGTACATACTTCATAAAGCCAGAGAATTGTCAAACTAAAATATACAAATGTATATACTAATTTCAAGTAATAAAAGAGGGGAAAATGGAGAAAACGTATTTTCTTATGTTCACTTGGCCTTTCAGGTCGAAAAGAAGAATGAAAAGATGACAACTGTGAGAAATGAGGAATAAGAAAAAGTTCTCACATATCTCATTTTTCTCCTCTCCTCATTCATTTTTCTGTCATGTTCCTGTTAAATTTCCTCTTTTACATGGCAGGTCAAGTAAACTAAACCTAACTTAAATGAAACTTTTTATTTTTTTTCATTCTATTTTTACATTATAAAACTAAAATTTCAACCCACTATGTCCATTTTCCTGAATAAAATTAATTGGAAGTAAAGCAGTAATAAGGTATACACATTACAACTGAGCTCAAATTAAGAATTCCCCAAAATGATTCTAGTTTTAGTTTTACTTACCATAAAAAATGATAACCTATAATATTGATAGTAATAAAGAGAGCCATCCAATTAGGCTTACTTCCTAAATAAGTAAATTTTTTAACTTTCTAAAGTACTAAATATAGACAGAGTCTGTCTTATGGCCCTATAAATGTTTTAGCAGTACTCAAGGGCCAGAAAAATTCAGAAGTTTAAAGGTAATAAGAGGAGTTAAATAAACCTACTTCCAAGATCCTATAAGTAGAATAGATCAGATTAAACAAGTTTATTGGAAGGTAACAATACAGCTCATCTGATAAAACAGCTCTGAGAAATCCTAAAACACCATTTCTCTTTACAAAAATCAAAACACTTGGACTAACAAGAAATAATGCACAATTTGGCTTGATCAAATACTTCATTAATTTTTTTTCTACCCCCTAAGGTATTGCCCTTTTAAAATCCTCTTCAAATAAAATATAACCTAATTGCAGGCACATGGCTAGTTTGCAGAGATTTTTATTTCAACAGTGCCACCTAGTGGAGCAATCAATACTTTCAATTGGTCACTAAGTGATTTCATCATCCTCAAAAGCTAGGAATCCCCAAATAGTTGTATTTTCTGGTTCAAAATATTCTTAATAATACTAACATTCAAGGGGAAATTTTATAAATGAATCATAATCTATATATTTTTATCTTCTGATAGGCTACCTCTAATAAAAATTAGGTCATTTACAAATATTATTATAATATTTAAAATAAAAGTACCTTAGTGATTTCTTCAGAAGCTTGTTTGAAGTCCTGAACATTTCGACAGTAAAATCCTATTGTACAGCTAGGATCCATTTTTCGAAATGACATCTTTTTGGGAGAAGGGCAGTGGAATGTCTGTAATTTTAAAAGTTCTTTAGGATTAATTTAGTTTATTTGATGGACTTAAGTATACAAAAATATTACTTAATTTAAAATTTGCTATCCAGCTTTCCTCCATACTACAAACATGCTTTCAAATGGTGTTTTAGTCTCTCCTCTGAAGATGATCCCTCCCAACCTCCAAAGCTGTAAAACGTAAGCGCCAACATTGTGTATATTCAATTCACCAGATCTCCACCTTATGCAACATTAGTGCCATTCTGCAAAAGAAGGTAAGTGTGTCAAAGTGGTGTGCATTTCTAACACTTGCAGAAGGGAAGAAAAATGTGTCTCTGAAAAAGACATGAATAAACTAGTACAAGGTTTAGAATCAAGTTAGCTCTTTCTAAGAAAGTGTAATTAAGTCTGTTTGGTTAGAGATTTTTTAAATGTTTATAAACCTTTGAATAAGAATACGAAGACTTTGTAAACAAATACGCGGGTTCATGAAAATGTTCCATAATGATATAAAGAGATCAACATGAGAGTTTTAGCAACTGACACAATTAGCACATAATTACACATTCTCCCAACCCACTCTTCTACTGAGCTTTACCTCAAGTTCTTGTTCAGTCCCACACAGGATACAGGTGAAAACTGTTCTATTATGGTCCTTGCCCTACTCCTTACCAGTCCTCCTGTCCCTTAGTTCACTTTTCTCAAGTGGTCACAGTGCTAAAGATATAAATGAGCTAAGGAGACTGCTCTAGACTCTCTACTCTTGTCAATAGGCTGTGGCTACTAGTAGTCTGGTATCTTTAGAGAATGAAAAAGGAGGAAAAGGGCAGAATATAAAGCTAATCATTCCAATTTTTTCTTCACCACGACACTCTGGTACTTTGTTCAAAAGATTTTTTTTTTGAACTGCGTGAATGCTCAGACACTTGTCCTTAAAAATTATTGATGCTACCAAATCTTTTTTTGTATGTATAAAAAAAAAGTTTATGTTAAAAAGGACGGGCAGGGCTTCCCTGGTGGCACAGTGGTTGGGAGTCCGCCTGCCGATGCAGGGGACGTGGGTTCGTGCCCCGGTCCGGGAAGATCCCACATGCCGCGGAGCGGCTAGGCCCGTGAGCCATGGCCGCTGAGCCTGCGCGTCCGGAGCCTGTGCTCCGCCACAGGAGAGGCCACAACAGTGAGAGGCCCGCGTACCACACACAAAAAAAGGAGGGCTATAAAATATATATATATATTCATATTTGCTTATATTTGCATAAAGATATCAAAAATTAACAAGTTTAAGGAGAGGAAGAAAACTGGGTAGATGGGAATGGGTATGGGAAATTCTTCATTTTGCATATTTTATATTTTTGAATTAAAGAAGAAGCTCAAGAAATAATCTAGGCTGGATATGAACCCATAAACTT
>NW_006791298.1:2378783-2449862 GCF_000442215.2 Lipotes vexillifer | reverse complement strand
TTCCCTACATTTAATGCCTGAAACTGAGGGATTTCAACTTGAAACTATTTATTAAAACACAGAAAAATATAGGCTTTCATATTTATGTTCATGGTGAATCAGTCAAAATCACTCTTTTCTCTCCCTTTACATACATCCTAGTTATCCAATTAATATCCCATATTGTCATCAGAGGATATGCAAAACGAATACATTCCAAGCTGATTTTATTTCCCTTACAGATAGTTCAGTCACATACTAGATTCAAATCCAACATCATGCTAGTAAGCATAGACCAAACAAATGTGTTTTCAAAACTATGACTTCTATGAAATGCTTAGCTAACACTTACTTTACAGTGAGACCCAACCGAGCTAAACTGGAACGTCCAGGGTTCTAATCAACACAAGTATTGTCTTAGTTGGACTTTTTCTAACATTGTTTTACCTGTTTTATTTATAAAGAGATATTAAAAACAGATCTGGAAAGGCATAGAAGAGCTAGGTAAACTTGTTAGTTAACAATATACAGGAGTATTACTGTTTAAGGCTCAGACAGTTCCAGGTCGTAATTACAATAAAATTATTCTACATACAAGGTATCTAACAATAGTTATTTGCCCAACTCCTTCCAAAGCCAATAATAAAGAATGTTTACTTAGTTTTTGCTACTTGGGGATAAGAAAGAGGAGCCAAAAGTTTGTACAGTCAAAGTATTTTTTTAACCTGTCTACATGGGTGCCCTAAATTATATTAAAGCATTGATTCAAGTTTTCATGTAAGAACTACTGAGACTAAACCAGAATAGGCTTAGTGCTATTTCACTGTATTGCCTCAATCATCAGAGATATAATGACAAACACTAGTTAATCATAGTTTTGATACCTACAAAGAACTTTGAAATTATTCACCAAAACACAGATATAAATCTCTGATGACTGAAAAGTGAAATTGTTATTGGGTGTTCCTACATGAGTACTAGGACTCATATAACAGAGAGGCATTTTATACCACTTAAATTATAATCTTTTGTTCACCTAAGAAGATTCTGAAACAAACCAACATTAATTTATAATTCAGAATCATTTCTGTTTACTGTAAAACAAGTTAGACTTTAAAATATTTTCCCAAGTGACACTACATAGCTATGTTCACTTTGTAATAATTATCTGAGCTATGCACTTAGATTTCTTTTTTAATTTTTAAAATTCTGATGACTGCTAAGAGTAGCAGCTTCTACTTCACAAACACATTTTAGCAAGTATCACTAGATACACTTCTGTGACAATAAAATATGCTTCTGAAAAAACTGGCCAGAGTGAGTCAATTCCCATTTATTTCATTTTTCAACACACTGTTTATTCACTGCCTAAACAAACAGTTAGATATTAGGCACCTACTAAATGTTAGGCCTGTTCTAGGCTTATTATATGGAATAGTGGATTCTATTACCTAAACATACAAATAATACTGAAACAAATACTTTTAGGTGTAGCTGTGTTATTCTGGTGATTTAGATAAAGCTTCCTAAGATAACTAATTAGAGAATACATCCTTACTAAAAAGCACCTCCTACAAACTGCAGTTCACATGTGTAATTCATAAAGCGTACATCTTTCACCGATGAATTCACTCATCTATCTACATAATCACATCACATCATTCTAATAGCTTTAATGCCACTATTCTCTGAACTTACTAGGATATATTAAAATAGTCACCACTGTAGAAACCTCCTAAAACCTGAAACTTGGAATTGGGGGCCCAGGAATCAGAAGAGACTAACATATCTATAATAAGGTTTTTCTTACCTTATTAATAGAATATTAATATTAAGGTAATACAATATTACCTTAAAAATAGAATAGATTCAGTATTTGTAAAGAGATAGAATCAGTCATTCTGAAAGTATATCATAAATAGCATGAAGCAATAGTCTCTGGTTTAAGAAATCTTAACTTATTAAATATATACACACACATACATGCATGTATACACACACACATTTCATAAATATGTATAAGAAATGTATATCCACTAGTCCTCTCATCCCAACAACTGAAACTCTGCCCTGTCCTAACCACTAACAATGTGAACCCACATTCAACAGACCCTCACTGCTAAAGCTCATCTTAAACCCACTTTCTTGGTGTCCCAATATGTAAGAAATAAATGCTTCTGTGCATTCAAGAAGTTACCTAATTTCACCAAATTTTACTTTACAAAGTCTCTTAAAATCAATTCTTCTTTTCCATTCTCACTTTCACCCCACTTCAAGCTTTTACTGAAGTGCTGAAGTGTTGCAACAGTCTCCCAATAATGAGCTGCGACCTTCCTAATATTGACTGTGTAGACATAACCAGGATATTCACTGACCTGGCATCTCTGTAGAGTCTCAAAATATCAGAAGAATAGTCTCTTTCTACTGGTCAAAATAACCAACACTAATAATCTTTTAATTTGCCTATTTTAGATAATCCTAGAATACTGTGAACTAGTTTCCATCTGAATCTCAAGTATTTACTTTTTTAAGGAGTCAGTTTGACACAGACACACTGGAAATGTAACTTAGACATAGGAATCAGTGCCACAAGACCACAACGCAGCAGCAAAAGAATTACAGTGTGGTTCATGTAGCACAATTCTATGTGCCTCCTCCCACAGTATCAATCAGCCAACTAGAAATATTTATTAAAGCTTACATGCAAAATATTATGAAGGAAGCTGATTCTGGCCTCAAGCTGATTCTCAAAGCTGATTCTGGCCTCAAGACACTTATACTTTAGTTGAGGTAACAGTCTACAAAGAAAGCTAGGCTGTTTTATAATGTATCTTTTAAAACCAGTTTTTAATCTTGTGGTTTATCCATTTTCATAATCTACCCCCTAAATACTTATTAGGTATTAATATTAGCTAGCAAGCTATTACTAAAACAAACTACTAAACCACATTTCCATCTTGTCAAGCCCTTGAGAATAGTGATCCATGCCACTCAAGTGATTATTTTAAAAGCCCGTAAAAGCATCACCTGGGAAAACAAGAACCAAAACCATGGAATAATAATATGTCTCACTTATGCACTCTCAAAATTTTCTGAATTAAAATGCTGCACATGGGGCTTCCCTGGTGATGCAGTGGTTGAGAGTATGCCTGCCCATGCAGGGGACACGGGTTCGTGCCCCGGTCCGGGAAGATCCCACATGCCACGGAGCGGCTGGGCCCGTGAGCCATGGCCGCTGAGCCTGCACGTCCGGAGCCTGTGCTCAGCAACGGCAGAGACCACAACAGTGACAGGCCCGCATACCGCAAAAAAAAAAAAAAAAATGCTGCACATGTATAATTGATTCACTTTGCTGTATACCTGAAACTAACACAACATTGCAAACCAACTATAATGCAATAAAAATTTTTTTTAAATGCTGGATCAGAAAATGACTAACATAAAGGAAAAGAAGACTAAGAAATCAAAGCTAAAGGAAATATTAGAAATCCAATTAAAACTCGTGAAAACTTAACTAGAGGCTAAGACTTAACTACTATAATTAAAGCAAAATAATTTTGCAGGCTCCTTCAATCACTTTGTCACTCTAACCCAACTCCATCATCTTCTTTATTTTTCTTTTTTTCTCCCTTTTTAAAAACACACCTAACATTTTAAATTCTTCAGTACTATTCAGCTGTATAATTACAAAATTACTTGGAGGCTTGATCATTTATTTTGGTAGGGCTAGGGTATCTAACAAGTTAGAGACAAAGATAAATGAAGAAGAAAGTGTATTGTAAATTAAAATTCAGCAACGAATTACTTAACCTTTGACCGTTGTATGTATTATTGTTTTATAAATTAGTAAAATATTTATTATTAACTTGTAACTGTGATACCATAAAAGCGTAGCTGCCTAGCACATCTCTAAGTAATTAGAATTTGCTTCATATGGTAAGAAAACAGTACCAGCTCTTTATCCACAGTACCTCAAGAGGGAAATCCTTTATGCTGACATCTACAAAAGATTGGCAGTAATGAGGATCCATGTAAATCAAACTGTCATCTACAAGGACAAAACAGAAGACAAGTAATTCAAAAAACACCTTATTATTACACTGCTTACAATCCAATTTCTATGTAGAATAGCTGAAAAAAATCTGGGAGTAACAGCTTGCCAGACTGATATTCATTGACTGAAACATAGGTTTGCACAGGACAGATTAACTTTTGCATAATCAAATATGCTTGTATAAGCAGAATTTTTATAAAGTGATGAGACTGTCATTTAATTTTTGGTGATAAAATTACTTTCACAAACACACAATTATATTCTACAGTTTGCATATGAAAAATGTATTGCACTACTTTATCCTGACAGGAAGAACATATTGCTTGTCATTTTATCATCAACTAGCACCACTGAAACTGGTAAAAGGTAAATATATAAATAGCAACTGCCAGAATGTGGCAGCAATGTCTTCTAAAGTTTAGTAAAACCAATAAATTATGCCTTGTTTATGTAATAACAGAAATTAAATATACATTTTACAGAATCCAATTATGTTGTGGACCAAATGACAAATGAATGGCTATGGTAGGACTGATGAATTTATAAGGTACTCAGTTTGCTCCATTAATCATCCTGTTTCTAGATGATCCTATATTAACTTTCCAACTTTTAAAAGAAAACAGAGAAGAAATATATTTTACTAAATCACTAACCTTGAAATCCAGCAAAGTAATATGACTGTTTAGGTTTGCCACCAACAATACCCACACAATATTCAAGGCTTAAAATACCCTGCCAAAATAAATTAATTCAGATTTAGAGTCAAGAGACAAATGATAATTATTCAAAACAACCAAATTTGTATTACTAATAGTAGCAGTAGTTCCCAAATTTTTCACCACCAGTTTTATTTTTATTACATTTTCCCCATGTTCTGAAATCCTTTTGTCCACCAAACTATCTTCCATTTTCTTTAAACCATTCAACAACATTAAACAATTATTATGTGCCAGTTATAGAGATAAACAACATTAACCATGGAAAGGCAACAAAAATGCCTGCCAAAGTAAAAACATTTGGCCTTTCAGTTAGCTGGTGCAGCCTTGCTGTGATCAATGTAGTATTTTCATCAGGCTTTTTGAAATGCTAGAAATAATTATTAGACATTGTTACTGTTTTCACTGAAACCTGAGTCTTAGAATCACAAACTAAAAACCATTTTTAATCAATGGCATATTCATGACAAAATTTTTACGCTGCTTCATTTGGAATAAATATAAAGACTAATGAAAACAATTTAATCCAAGGAAAATAATAATTATTAATTACTGCATTTAAACTCAGTTTATTTTACTAATCATAAAATAGCAGTGATACCTCAATAAATTGTTTAATATTTCCCTCAGCATCTATTCTAAGCAGAACTCTATTTAAGCTGGGCCAAGTAATTCTATACTTTTTAAAAAAACATGTCCATGGAGTGGAGTCAATTAAAAACATGTCCAGGGCTTCCCTGGTGGCTCAGTGGTTGGGGGTCCGCCTGCCGATGCAGGGGGCGCGGGCTCGTGCCCCGGTCTGGGAGGATCCCGCGTGCCGCATAGCAGCTGGGCCCATGGGCTGTGGCCGCTGGGCCTGCGCGTCCGGAGCCTGTGCTCCACAGCAGGAGAGGCCGCAGCAGTGGGAGGCTTGCGTACCGCAAAAACAAAAAACAAAAAAATGTCCAGTGGAATCAATCAATATCCTATCAATAGTTTCTACATTAATTTTAGCATATGTTAGAAAACACCAATAATGATAAAGTATATGTTATAAAACCCCAAAATATTAAACAATAAACTTTCCTTCTCTTAAGTGAGAGGATGTTTCAAAATCTAGAAGATACAAAAATTAAGACTGTATGAACAAATGCCTTTTTCCTTTAACAAGTAAACAAACCACAGTTTTGTTTAAACTTAATTATTTTCTTAAAAATAATATGTGGTGGTTATTGAAAAAACACACACAGAAATTTCCCAAAACCCCAACACTCATCATTATTAACATTTAAGAGAATACCTTCTTGACATCTGTCTATACTACATATATTCACATATAGATTTATAAATACAATTTTATATATATGGCACCATACAACATATGCTATTTTAACTTTTGTCATTCATTATCTCATAAACATCTTTTCCTATCAATAAATATAGATCTATATTATAATATTTAATGGCTGTAAATTTTGTATATTTTCAGTCTTGTGAAAATATCATAGAGGTTTTTTTGGAAAGGAGAACTGCACTGAAGAAATTACAGAAACAGAGAAGGCATATAAAGTTAAAATTTTAGAGCTAACTAAAAAATAAATTAAGATGAAATTACACCAAAAAACTTGATAATAAGTTATTATTATTCTATTGTTATTATCATTCTATTAACAGTTGTATTATTCTATTGCTTTCCCCCTAAATAAAAATCCTTAACTCAGTTAGAGAGTGCCTTACTTTAATCTGAGGCAATCTGATCAGCTGAAATACAATGTTTCTGATACAGGGACCCATGAGGAAGTGAAAGTTCTAAGTCCCTCATAGCCAAGAAAAAAAAGAAAAAATACATATATGTATAGCAAGAATCATCACAGACTCTCTTCAGAAAAAGAATGATTTCAGGTAATGGAAGAAAGACTTTGGTTCTTGACACCTATATTTCCTTTTCAATAGATTAGAGCAGATTTAGCAATAAACACATAAGTAGATTAGGAGCTAAAATGCCATTACTTATAGGAAGCTGTATCTTTGGAAACTTGAAACACTTTTCAGTTCCTAAAAAAGCTTTTTCACAGTTATCTAGTGGTGAGAATTGATTGAGCTGTATCCATGAAGCAATAAATAAGACTGAAGTAATCAGTCAAAAAGGAAAGTCCTAATTTGTCTTGCTGAAGAAAGAGAACATATTGGATTTTCCTCATTCCAGGTCCTTTTAAAAATAAATGAATAAGTAAACTTCCTGTGGTAAGAGCTGATAAAGCACCACACCAAATTTCTTTCTCCTCACAGAATGCAGCAGGAGATGGTAACCATCTCTGAAATACTGTGGAATTACCTCTATCAATAAATTTTAAAACTGGAATTGAACGGTGAATTTTAGAGAGCATAATGCACAATCGTTTGGCAGGAAAAAATACAGCTGCTGACAAAGGAGGAGAAGGAAGAAGTGTAGTGGGGGGCAGGGGGCGGGGCAGGGATGGAGGTACAGGAGGGGGTGGAGAAGCAGGAGAAGAAAAGGGAGCGGAAATGGAAGAGAAAGATTACTTTTCTTTTAGGGCTATTAGACACACTATTGTTTCACCGCTAACTGAATGACTCTTTACATGCTCTCCTTTTGGCTTCTGACCCACCCACGCCCTGACCAAGCACAACGTAACACTACTTCACTCAGCCATTTCAGCCATTTTTACCTGAGAGTTGAAATTTTAAATGTATTAACAGTCACTACTCTAAAAGGGGACTGTAGCATAAATTAAATAAGTAGAAGCTCAAAGAAATGTTACATTTCAGAGAGTCCGTATTTTAGGGGAAAATATGAAAAACAACAAAAGTTCTGGTCTCTGTCACCAGTTTGTTATCCGAATTTGAACATATCACTTAACTTCTGTCATTTCTGCTTTATAAAGACAATCCAGTTCCTAGCTAGTATGAGGGTAAAATGAGATAAATCTGTATTAAAAGTGTTATACAAATATGAGAGTTAACAAATATTTGCTGAGCAGCTCCTATATGCTAGGTACTAAGGATCACTTTAACAGCTAACCATGGTTTGTTTCACTACAATGCAGACTCCGATGAATCACTCAACAGCGTTAAGCAGTCCTGCCATCTGATAACTTTTATCAACACCACCAAACGGCAAAGCCCTCAGCCAGATGAAGCATGCCTCAAAGCTATCTGCAGTCCATTTCGCCAGGAGTGGGGGGTTTGGCAAAAGAGTCAGCTCCGAGACTGCTTCAATTTCTGATCTTCTCATGGTAGTAGAGAAGGCAGGGGAATTCATTTCAGATTTGGTTACAACCAACAGAGACATGACAACATGCGAGAAGTCTTGAAACCCTCAGTGGATTCACTAGATGAAATGGCTCATATCTTCTCACATTCCACCAATAATTCTACTAAAGAGTCCACATGTTAGAAATCAAAACCCCACTTTCATCTAGGGTGTGTATATGTTATTAGTTATAGTACTGGTATTATTAGTAACAAGTACGCCTGCAGCAGTTTAGTAACGATTAGGAAAAGCCAATATACCAGCTAGAAGACTTCCAGATACCACATGTTGAAAATAACTGCTCTAGGTTTTTAGAATTGGTACAATCTAGAGTGAGGATATATGTTTTACCTATATACATAGGGACCACAATATGGGGTTAATGCTTCATGTGGGGAACAAATCTGAACTTTATTTCAAGATTACTATATGCCATAACACTCCATTCAAAGAGGAATTCTATCTCTGGTCTTGATTTTATTAAAGCTATGAAAATAATATAAATACTGTACTCTCAACTAGAAACTAAGTATTTCAAAAGTTAAAGTTTGGTGACAAGATAACCTAATTAGACAGGTTCTTTTGGAAAAAAGAATTATGTGTTCTGAAATAGAACAAATTTTTAACTGGTTAATATGAAGAAAACAAAGTTGGAAGCTCCCCATACTATCTTCATCATTTCAGTCTATATAAATAAGTATTCTACCTACTGATGGACCTTATAGTAGCACAGGAAACAAACTAAGAGATAATGCAGCAGCAATAAAAAAAAACTCATTTTGTTTCAATAATTACCTAGATACAGTTTAATGTGGGTTTTATGAATAAACAAAGATACATACTTTTAAAAATCACAAATAAGGATGATGGGAACTGTAGACATATTTCAGACTATGATTATTGCTGCACTGTATCCCCCTGATTAGCTGCAAAGATTAAAAGCCTTTTTATTTTGTCATAGAACACCTTACTCTTCAAATCACATCTGATCTTGTAATACTGAAATTTAAGATCTCTAATGTCAAACTTTACAATCTACAACTATAAAATCATCACTACCCATTTCATAGAAAAAAGATTGCAAACCTTCTCTATTATTCATATCAGCCAGCATTGCCTTCAAAAAATTTTAGCTCTTATTTCATACCTTTACAAAATCTAAATAGTTGGCATTGGTTCTTTCTCCACCAAGTCTAACAGGAACTAGAATAATAACAGCTTTGTCATCTGTATTATCAGAGGCCATGGAAGTGCACTGTTTATCAATTACATCAGAACTGTAAACTGAGAAAAACACAATTAATATGTATTAAATTTTATAAAAATGATTTTCAGAAACATTTGTACCCTAATTCCCCCCCACCACAATGGCCAGTCATATGATCTCTGACATCACTAACAAGGTCTCAATGAGTTAAAAAATACCTACCTCATTTATGCATTTAAAAGATATTTATCAAATAACTACTATATGGCACTGGGTCCTCAGCAGTGGGCAAAATGGAGAAAACCCCCTGCCCTCACAAGGCATACCATCTAACAGGGAAGTAGACAGTAAATAAGTAAAACATAAGATATGTCAGATGATGATAGGTGCTTTCAAGAAAAACAAGGGAGAAAAAGATGGATAAGAAATGTAGAGAAGGGGTGCAATTTAAAATAAGGTGGTAGGGAAGTCAAGACTTAAAGAAAGAAGGAAACCAAGAAATGCAGATACCTGGGGGGAAGAGATTCCACATAGAAAGATCAGCAAGTGCAAACGTCTTAAAGCAGAAGCATTGTCAGCTTGTTCCAGGAACAAGAGAGCAGTGCCTCTGCAGGGAAGTGAGCAAGGAGTACAATAGTAGAAAATGAGGTTAGGAGATAAAGTTACAGATGGGGAGAGAACGAAGACAGATTGTGGGAAATCTTAAAAGCCATTAATAAAGACTTCAGTCTTTACTTTGAGTGAGATGGGAAGCCGCTGAAGAGTTTTTTAGGAAAGGAATGTCCTGCTCTGATTTATACCTTACCAGTCTGGTTCCTGTGTTAACAGACTGCAGAGGGCAAGGGCTGAAGCATAGAGAAGTTAGAAAGCCACTGCAGGAACCCAGCAAGAGATGATGGTGGCTTGAACAAAGGCAGTATTGTCAAGATATGGAACGGTCATGGGATGATCATGTGCAGGTGGTGAAAACTGATCAGTTGAAAATGAAGAGCTCCTTAATACATTAAATGTAAGATGTGAGAGGGAAAAAGGAGTCATAGATGATTTGAGTGGTTTTCATATAAGCAAACAGAGTAGGTGGGCTGCCATTTACAAAGACATAGAAGACTGTAGGAAGGGAAAATATAGAAAGGAGGAGTGGGAATTCAGTTTCAGACATGCCAAGTTTGAGAAATCTATTAGACATGCAAGCAGGGAGGATGAGTAGGCAGGTAAGGACATAAAAGCCTACATTTGGGGACAGGTCTGGGATGGAGCTATAAATTTGGGAATTGACAGGACCCAGACGGTACTGTAAAGCTATGAGACTGGGTAAACCCAAATCTGTATACACAGGGAAAAAAGTTGAGATCTAAAGACGTAGCACAACACACCAAGTACTTTAGAGACAGGGGGATAAGGGAGAATCCACACAGGAGACCGTGAAGGAGCAGCAGACACAGTGGCAAAAGGAAAACCTGAAGAGTAGTGTTCTGGAAACTAAGTAAACAAAACATTACAAGGAGTGGGGGAGAAGTCAACAGTGTCAAATGCTGCTGACAGACGGTGAGGAAGAGACTGAGAAGTGACAACTGGATTTAGTGAGATTAAGTTATTGGCAAGAGTAGTTTTGGTAGAGTGATGGGTATGAGAGCCTAAGTGGATAGTTCAAGAGAAAATGGGTGGAGTTGGTAGAAGCAAATACAGACAAAACTTTATTTTGTTTTGTTCAACAAAAAAAAATAGTTTTATTCAAAACTTACTTTACACCCATACTCCCTGTCAGCAAACTCTTTTACTCTTCCACAGTTAGCTGATTAACAAATTCTGCCACTGCTGTCCCAGTTCTTCCCTAAATTCCAAATTTAGATTATGAGCTATCATAGTCTCCTGTTCACCTGCTTCCCTATCCTCCATAGTCAGTCTAAACCGAAGCCACAAAAATGGAAAAACAGTTCTTTCCATGTTTCAATTCTGTCATCTTATTTTTGCTAAACTACTCAGTAAAGCCTTCTGATTATAAACCTTTAAATTCTCTCACTTTTCTGAGGCAGTGCACACATGACCATCCCTATCTTCCACTTTCCACTAGTAACAGTATTTCCACTAGCATATACAACAAGTTCTTCCTTATCAAATGCTTCTTACCCTTCAGTCTAATTCAACACACATTGATTGACGGCCAACTATTTATTGACGTTTTCTATGCCAGAGAAATAAAAAGCAAATAAGATCCTTACTTCACAGTGTCTGGCTCAATTGTTTTGGTATTTTTCCTCCACTTTCAACATATGTAAGGGCTATGAAATAATCCAATTCCATAACACAGGCTCACTACAGCAGTGATTGCCAACCAAATGGTTCTGGTACCTTTCCCCTACCCCTGCTACCTTAATAATCATTGATCTACCAAGGAGATACAGATAAGCACAAGGTGATATTAAAAGTGAATTACAAGCACAATATTTAATAGAGGTATTTCCAAAATGTTACAGAACACAGAATAATAAACTAATTCTACCTGATGGGAGCTGGTAAAGGCTTCACCAAAGGTGCACCTTCCAGCGTGTTCATAAAGAATGAGTAAGAGTTAACAAAAGTCATTTTAACAATAAGGGGCATTCTAAGCAGAGGCGATAATATCAGCAAAGACACAGAAAAAAGATAATGATAGTATGCCCAAGGAATAGCTTGCAGGTTGATGGTACTTTGGTGTATCAGCATGGAAGACAGTGTTGAGAGGTGATGCTGGAAATGTAGGTCAAGGCAAATGGTAAAGAACTTCACGTGCTTTACATGCTACAATAACTTGAGACTAGAGTTAATTGACAGTCATTGGTTTTAAATTAAGGGACACGATCAATTTCTTTTGATCAGATGAATGAGAAAAAGAAAAGAAAGGGAAATCAAGTTAAAGTCCAAGTTAGAGATAAGGGTCTGATCTAAATCAATGAGAGTGAAGAAGAGAGAACAGATTTCAGATGCATTTTTTTAAGTATAATTTGTTAAGCTTTGGTTGACTAACTAGATATAAGCAACGAAAAAAGAGTCAAGAATAAGTACGCACGCATGTGGACATGATACTATTAGTGAAGAGAAAATAGAAAGCAAGAAAGGAGTGGTGTACAGGGGAATGACAGGTTTAATCTTAAACACGCTGAATTTGAAGTGTTTGTAGAACATCCAGATGGAAATATTTGAAGGAGAGCAGAAAATACGAGTTATCTCAGATTAACACAAGTAACACTAGAAATGCAGTTTTAGAAGTCCTAGTATATAGAGCACAGTCCTAACTACTTAAAGGCATGGAAAAATATGCAATTGCAAAGGAAGAGAATACAGAATGAGAGGAAGAGAAAATGAATAGAAAGTGGAGCTTTTAAAAACACTAATGAAGATGGGGGTGTGGAGGGGAATTATTAATAGACTCTGGCTTCACCTAGTTCCTAACCTCACAATCTATCAAAATGCACTACAGTAATATAAACTCTCCCTTTAGAATTTTAAACGTCAATGTTCAAAATTTGAAGATCTACTTCAAATTACACAAACTACTTAGATATTGAGTAGCTTTGTGTTCTTTAATTAATTAACAATATGTAACGCATAAGACCAAGGCTGATTGATATCAATAAAAGCACAAAAGGCAAATTCATAAATTATTTAAAGACTAATTGCTTAAGCACAACCTCTGGCTTAATTAGAACTCTTAACACAGTATATTTTACTTGCAAGATTTCCTATCTGAAAAACAAATACAGTACCTGCAAAATTCACACACTCATCTGAAAACTTAAAACTTTCATGTTCATATGGCTATAATCATGGCTTATCAGTCTTTCTTAAAACTCCAATTAACCTTAACAAAAGGCCGAACAAAATGCACGTGTATTTGGTAACGATTATATCCACACTATAAACACTAGTCAGTTACCAGGGTAATCTCAAGCATTTTGTAAATACCCTTATATTAAACATAACTGAAGTATATTTAACTTTCCCCAAACATTAACATATTTTATCCTCAACAGCATTACGGTAAAAAATAAGCAACATGAGGTGGTTTATTTTGAAGGCACTTTTATTTTATTAGGAAATTAAGGTCTCTATTTTATCCCCAATAGAGTTTCAAAATTACTATAGATACTGGTCATTAAACACAATACCCATAACAATAAAACAAAGCAACATTCTGGACAATAGCTGCATCATGATCAGATGATTTACTGAAGGACTAGTGAGAAACAAATCAAACAGAGAATTTTCCTTCCTTGAAACACATCCCCAGTGAGATGAGACATGGCAAACATGCACCCCAAGTATATACCTATGTTAAATTTTCCCACCTATCTTTTTTAAGTAGTCATTTTAAATATTGAAATTTTCCTTAAGAACCTATTTTAATATTGCAACTAATAATTCATAGTATATATTCAATCATGAAATATTTAATCAGTGCCTATACAGGGTGCAATGTAGGAACAAAATGTGTAAAACATGGTCTCTACCTTCATCATTTACAGTATAATTGGGATAAGCTAAATACTTATGAAAAATCTAATTATAAATGGTATTGGGAAAACTGGACAGCTGTATGCAAAAGAATAAAATTGGACTATCTTATACCATACACAATAATTAAATCAAAATCGATCATCAAAGATTTGAACACAAGACCTGAAACCACAAACTCGTAGAAGAAAACAGGCGGAAAGCTCCTTGACATTGGTCTTGGTGATAATTTTTTCAATTTGACACCACAAGGCAACAAAAGCAAAAATAAACAAATGAGAATACATCAAACTAAAAAGCTTCTGTACAGCAAAGGAAACCACCAACAAAATGGAAAGGTAACTTACTAAATAGAAGAAAATATCTGCAATCTTATATCTGATAAGGGGTTAATATCCAAAATATACAAAGAACTCACATAATTCAACATCAAAAAAACAAATAATCCAATTTAAAAAATGGGCAGAAGATCTGAAGAGACATTTTTCCAAAGAAGCCATACAAATGGCCAACAGGTACATGAAAAGGTGCTCAACATCACTAATCATCAGAGAAATGCAAATCAAACCACGAGATATCATCTCACATCTGTTAGAATGGTTATTACCAAAAAGACAAGAAACAACAAATGTTGAAGATATGGAGCAAAGGGAACCCTTGTGCACTGTTGTTGAGAATGTAAATTGGTGCAGCCAATAAGGAAAACAGTACAGTGGTTCCTCAAAAAATTAAAAATAGAACTACAGTGTGATCCAGCAATTCAACTTCTGGGTATTTATCTGAAGAAAATGAAACCACTAACTCAAAAAGATAAATGCACCCCTTTAATCACTGAAGCATTATTTACAATAGCCAAAATATGGAAACAACCTAAGTGTCCATCAATGGATAATGGATAAAGAAAATGTGCTACGTATATACAGTGGAATATTATTTAGCCATAAAAAAGAATGAAATCTTGCCATTTGTGACAACATGGATAGACCCTGAGGGCGTTATGCTAAGTGAAATAAGTCAGACAGAGAAAGACACATACTGTATGATGTCACTTATATGTAGGTGCTGAAAAGCAGAACAAAATGAATAAACAAAACACCAAGCTCACAGACACACAGAACAGACTGATGGCTGGCAGAAGTGGGATGGGGGGACACAATGGGTGAAGGGCACTAAAAGGTACAACTGCCAGCTATAAGATAAATAAGTCATAAGGATATAATGTACAGCATGGGGATGGGCACTATAGTTAATAATACTGTATTGTATATTTGAAAGTTCTCATCACAAGAAAAAAAATTTTCTAACAATGTATGGTGACGGATGCTAACTAGACTAATTATGCTGATCATTCACAATATATACAGATATTGAATCATTATGTTATACATCTGAAACTAATATAATGTTATATATCAATTATACCTAAATTTTTAAAAAGGTCTGACCAAATAAATGGATAAAAGTAGAATTATATAATACATTCCTCACCTGTACAATCTTGCGCAACATAAATAGTTATTCCTTGTAAATCTGGGTGTCTTGCTTCTTCAACTGCTTTTCTAAGAAAATAACAAGCATTATCCTTTAAAATCCTAACTAACATTTCCAGTTAATAACAAAAGATTTAAGGGAAAAGAAAGCCATCATTTTCTTGACTTTCCTATTTACCCTATAGTGTCTGCTTTCAAAACTATCATCTGAATGGTATCAAAAAAGAAGTCAATTTTTTCAAAGTAGAATATTACACTAAATTACTCAAAAAACATTAAAACATAAGTTTAAAAAACATATTTTAAAATTCTTGGGTACAAAGGTGTGAACCCCACCCTGCCCCCGCAAAAAGAATTTCTCTCAAACTCACCTGGCTATATTAAATGTTTTCTACCCAGTGGTATTACAATATGCTTCAAGGTCTGCTTCATATTAACTTACATTACTTACTAGCAAAGTATGATTGTCCTCTGGTACATTTATGAAAGACTTTTTTTTTTCTTTAAATGGTAGCATGACTTTTTTCCTTCATTCAAAAACCTATATGACCTGAACAAATGAATTTCCTACTTTCAAGTCTTAGAATTCTATAAGTAAAACTGCATACTGAAAAATATTTCCAAGTGAGTATAATATTCTCAATGGTGCATATGAAGTGAAAAAAAAATCACAACAATATATGTAAAAGGAAATTATACAAATTGTGGAAAAATACTTTTATTTAACTGTATCTTTATAATTTTTTAACTTAACATGCCTTATTATGCATGTTTGTATGTGCTAATATAAAAGAGGGATGGGAAAACTATGGCCCATAGTCCAAGCATGACCTGTGGTCTGTTTTTGTACAGCCTGCAAGCTAAGAATGGTTTTTACAGTTTTCAATGACTGTAAAACAAAAAAAGAAAAAAAAGAACAAAATGAGCAATAGAGCCCTTATATAGCCTGCAAAGCCTAAACTATTTACCATTAGGCCTTTTATAGAAAAAGTGTTCTGATCCCTGGGATACAGAACATAACATCTTGAAGAGTAGAAACCATGCTTTTATAATTATGTTTTTATACATGTCATACCAAGCTGGACTTGACATTATTAACAATCCATTTAATAATATTAGGCAACTACTTTTTCAACTATAAGCATCTGACCTATAAAATATAAAAGCCTGTTAATAAGCAAAAAAAACCTTTGTACTAATTTTGATTTTGTATATTATTCTAAATAGACTAAATTTACTATAACATGCTGTACCTGGATGACAATATTAATGATTCAGTTAAAAATAATAGTGGGACACAATAAATATGACAATTTTTTAAAAAACTTAAGTAGCATCCAAATAACTGGCACATAAAAAGCTGAGGTATAGTGAAATCTGACTTCCGACTTTTTTCTAACTACTCTGAATGTCACAGACACTTTATTTTACTATGATATAATTATAATATTAATAGTCCCATACATTTACAATTCACAAGAATTTGATGTATGCAAAGAAATGCTGAAAACATCAATTTTAGCTCTTGACATTTCATTACACTATCAGTACATTACAGCCCCCAGGTTACACTATTAAAAAAAAAAAAACTATAATGTTATGCATGTTCCAAGGTTGAAAGAGTTGTTAGTTTTTAGAACATTTCAATAAGGTAGTCTAATGAAAACCTGGTTAGAAAGAGACCTTGGATACCTATACCTATGAGCAAAAGAAGAAAAATTTGTCAGTAGATAAATTAAATGTAACTAGAGTCACAATATGTCTTGTTTGTTCCCTAACAGTAAATGAAAGCTACTTTATGAATATTCTCATATAGACTTTAAAAGTTCCAATAATATATATGCACTGCAAAAATCACTATCTCTGAGCCTGAGGACTTCTGTCACAAGATGAAAGATTTTAAAACAATTTTACCTTAAAATGTGAGCAACCACAGCTGGCCCATACCAATCTCCAGCTTTTTTCCCAGACTTCTTTCCATATTCTATTAGTTGATGTAAACCAAAGACAGCCAAGGGGGAATCACCAAACCAAGAGATGATTTTCCTGTGATAAATTTCATTTTGCATTTCACGATCATCAGAAAATCTCCCGATTGTTTCCTTCAGAGAAATTGTTGGGGTTTTGAGTTCTCTTTCCGCTGAAAGCGATGCTTCGAATGATGCAGTAAATTTTTTTACAGTGTTGGAAGTCCATGATTCAAAGTCTGAATTTTCAATGTTCAAAGCATCAGGCCAGGTCCAAGCTATAGCAGTTCCAAAGCAAGGTGTTCAGATCTTTGAAATAGTTAGACTTTAACAATTCTACTAAAATAAGCATGTAGCATTTAAAGTCATATGGGTTACTAAACTAAAATAGCAAAGTCAGAAACAGGCATATTTATAGTGATAGAAAGTAGATTAATGGTTGCTATTGGGAATGACCGCTAATGGGTATGAGGTTTCTTTGGCGGAAGATGAAAATCTTAAAATTAGATTATGGGGATAATTTTAGAACTCTGTAAATAAACTAAAAACCACTGAATTGTTGTTCACTTTAAATGAGTGAAATTATGGTCTGTTGATTATATCTAAATAAGGCTGTGTAAAAAAACAAACGTACAAGCAGAGGAAACATGCCAATATACCAATGATGTTTACTTTTGAGTTGAAATATTATTCTCCGGACTTTTCTGTAGTTTCTAAAATTTTTTAAATGGGGATATATTACATATAATCAGGAAAAAATTACCGAAATGAAAGAGAAAAATAGTAAACTTAGATACAAATGGACAATTCTGGAATATGTTTTTCTTTCTTTTTCTTTTTTTTTTTTTTTTGCAGTACGTGGGCCTCTCACTGTTGTGGCCTCTCCCGTTGCAGAGCACAGGCTCCGGACGCGCAGGCTCAGCGGCCATGGCTCACGGGCCTAGCTGCTCTGCGGCATGTGGGATCTTCCTGGACTGGGGCATGAACCCGTGTCCCCTGTATCAGCAGGCGAACTCTCAACCACCGTGCCACCAGGGAAGCCCCTTTCTTTTCTTTTCTTTGACAGTGTTAAGGTGGAATAAAGACTTTTGTATTGCATTACCAGTACCGCTCACCAGACATCCAGTCTTGACTACCCAAAGGCACAATAAACATATCCAACTAACAATCATAGTATTTATGAGAGTTTAACTTCAGAAAGTGGATTTTGTTTTGGTTATATGTTAAAATAGAAGTTTGACCTGGAAGTTTAATATTTCTTTACAAGGTGTTTTTTTTCTCATACAGTCCTTTAAAAATAACTTTATTATTTAGGGAGTAACATCAATTCTTTAGTAAATGAAGTTAATAAATGAAGTCATTAGAGATCAAAGACCCCCCCCAAATCAATTATATCACTACCTCACTGTTTTCAATAACACAACAGTCCCCAGACATTCATATAATTTCAAGCTAACAAAATGAGTCACAGATTCAGAGACCTAGTCAGGAGTGTGAAAAGTATTCCAATTCTTATCCATGATTGCATGAGACTATAAATAAATCATCCCAGAAAAAGCTGAAAAATTCCTTTTCCTTGCAATATCCACACTGCTCGTGAATAAACATTCTCTCCAAATGATCTCATCAATAATCCCTACAGAAAGGTTATTAAATATTTGCCATGCATTGCAGAAAATTGTCTGACACTTAAAAAATATAACGACACTTAGTAATAACCAGATATGATAGCCTAAAATGGTAAACTTAAATCCTCCTACAAATGTACACATTATATAAAAATAAACTAATAGAAATGGTAAGAAAGGTGGCACATTGGAAAACATAGATATATGTAAGTTAGTATCAATGACATTTCTGAGTCTAAAAGTCTAAGCATGAGGACCTTATTAAGAAAATGCCCTAATCAATTTAACTGATTATAATCACATTTATAAAGATAAAAATAATTTTAAAGAATAAAACTGTAAAATTTCTTAAGATTTAAATAATGTAAAAACATTAACTGCTCAATAATTTTCTGCTCAAAGTCACTGCTGTTAACCTGCCCAGAATTTACTGAACTAGAGATAATCCAGAGTTCAATCAAAAAGAACTAAATGATAACAGCAACAAAAAATCCAAAGCTACTAAAATTTGAACTTAATTAATTCATAGTGGTAGTCATGAATAATACTTATGTTTAACCTGTATGTTTGAAAGGTGAATGGCCCAGTCCAACAAAGATGTTACATACTAGATTAGTTACAACTTTAGAAGATATAGGGGACTCAGGAAATTAACATCAGGGAATTTTATTCAGTTTGCAAGCAAATTTAAAAAACAGTAACAATAACAACCCCCCCCCCCCAAAACCAGAGATTTGATTTACCTCTACCAAGGAAGTGTAGTACGAGTCCTTGAGCCAACAGCATCTGGCCAGTTCTTAGTGTACAGCCCCAACCACAGTCCGTTGTCAAAGCTGAGCCTTCTATTAGAGGAAACTCTTCCCTGTAGGTAAGCCATATTCTTGAGATGAAGTCTTTACGAAATTCTTCTACACTTCCCGCAATCACATGATCTTCTATTGTACATCCGGAGCTTACAGGTAACAGTTCATTTTCATCTACAAAATAAAAATATAAACTATACTCTAAATAAATGCAAAGAAATGTCAATAACGGTACTATATTCCCATTACTCTCCATATGGAGCACAGCACAATCTTTCTAATTCTTTTTTTTTCAATTTAAATGAAGATAAGTCTCATATTTTGCCTATTCAGGCTGTTATGAAAATCAAATGAGAATGAATGCTGAAATGTTCTATACACTCTGGTTCTAACTAATATAAGGTATTATCAGTACTACTGTTGTTAATAATAATACCCTATATTCTGAATATAATCAACTCTCTTATGAGGACATAATATAAAAATATATTTTCTTATTGCCTCATTTGGCTCAGGATATAGATATTAGTGCTCTCTAAAATGAGATTTGTCAATATGTAAAAATGTATGTAATCACATAACTAGTTCTTAAAATCAAATAAAATGTGCACATTGTATTTATTGTCATGAATATTTATACTCAAATTATAAAATCAAAACTAACAAGCTAAACAGTAAGAATATAAAATTCTTAAATATATTCGTATCCTTTCATGTTGAAGTATATATTTTTTTAAATTGTTGTGACCCGCATATATCATTTTTAAAGGCTTTTCCAAATTGATTATCTCCTATGCAATTTCTATGTGAAAACTATGGTCACTATTTGCCCAATAATTTACAAAAGACTAGTGCTCAAAATGAACTAACATTTCTTGATTCTTCCAGACAGAAAGTTTTAGTCATCTTTTCAACCTCAGCATGAAGCACAGTGCCTAGCACAAAGAGATCCTAATAAATGTTGGCTGGTTTGGGTGGGTGGATGCATAGGTAGATAAATCTGCCCATAACTCTCAATTCGAAGGAGTTTAATTTCTAATGCCCTTCCAAAGGATGTTAAAGCAGTTTTATCATGCTTTTATTCCTCATCTTTCCTGCACCTATCCCTTTTCAAGCTCATTCTGAAAAAAATTACAATCACCCAAACTTCATAATATTCAGCTTAGTGGAGCTAAGTTGTAGCATATAGTGTCAGTGGTAATTAGAAGAATACATGCTAGGGAGACCTTCAAGATGGAGGAGGAGTAAGACGTGGAGATCACCTTCCTCCCCACAAATACATCAAAAATACATCTACATGTGGAACAACTCCTACAGAACACCTACTGAACGCTGGCAGAAGTCCTCAGACTTCCCAAAAGGCAAGAAAATCCCCATGTACCTGGGAAGGGCAAAAGAAAAGAGAAAACACAGAGACAAAAGAATAGGGACAGGACCTGCCCCTCTGGGAGGGAGCTGTGAAGGAGGAAAGGTTTCCACACACTAGGAAGCCCCTTCACTGGCGGAGAAGGGGGGGTGGGGTGGGGGGCGGTGACGTTGGGGGAAGCTTCAGAGCCACGGAGGAGAACACAGCAACAGGGGTGCAGAGGTCAAAGTGGAGAGATTCCCTCACAGAGGATCACTGCTGACCAGCAGTCACCAGCCCGAGAGGCTTGTCTGCTCAACCACTGGGGCGGGTGGGGGCTGGGAGCTCAGGCTCGGGCTTTGGTCAGATTCCAGGGAGAGGACTGGGGTTGGCTGCGAGAAGACAGCCTGAAGGGGGCCAGTGCACCACAGCTAGCCGGGAGGAAGTCCAGGAAAAAGTCTGGACCTGCTGAAGAAACAAGAGACCACTGTTTCGGGGTGCATGAGGAGACAGGACTCCTTCCCTGTGTGCCCACAGAAGGCAAAGTACCACCTAAGTGAGCTCCAGAGATGGGAGCAAGCTGCGGCTATCAGCTTGGACCCCAGAGACGGGCACGGAATGCTAACGCTGCCGCCGCTGCCACCAAAAATCCTGTGTGCAAGCACAGGTCACTACCCACACCCCACCCCCCTGGGAGCCTGTGCAGCCGGCCACTGCCAGGGTCCCAAGGTCCAAGGACAACTTCCCCAGGAGAACACATGGTGAGCCTCAGGCTGTTGCAATGTCATGCCAGCCTGTGCCACCACAGGCTCGCCCCGCATTCCAATTATGACTATTGTACCCTCTTTCTCCCTGGCCTGAGTAAGCAAGAGACCCCTAATCAGTTGCTGCTTTAACCCCCTCTTGTCTGGGCAGGGAACAGATGCCTGAGGGTGACATACACGCAGAGGCGGGGCCAAAACCACAGCTGAACCCCAGGAGCTGTGCAAACGAAGAGAAAGGGAAATTTCTCTGTGCAGCCTCAGGAGCAGCAGATTAAAACCCCACAATCAAGCTGAAGAACCCTGCATCTGTGAAATACCTGAATAGATAATGAATGTTCCCAAAATTGAGGCAGTGGACTTTGGGAGCAACTGTAGACTTGGGGTTTGCTTTCTGCATCGGATTTGTTTCTGGTTTTTACGATTCTCTAAGTTTTTAGTGCTTGTTATCATTGGTGAATTTGTTTATTGGTTTAGTTGCTCTCTTCTTTTTTTAATTTCTTATTTATTGATTTTCCCCCCCTTGTTTCTCTTTTTGTGAGTGTGTATGCATATGTTTCTTTGTGTGGTTTTGTCTGTTTAGGTTTGCTTTTACCATTTGTCCTAGGGTTCTGACTGTTCTTTGTTAATTATTTCTTTTTTTTTTTTTTTTATGGGTAATGAGAAAGTGAACAACCAAAGCAACATTACAGGTTTCATACATAGTTCTTTCATGTGCTGCATTGCTCAGAGGGAGAAAAATGGTGCTTAGCATTCAATCTCATAAAGTTTCTGCTTCTAAGAACATTAGTGAGGGATATAAACATTCAATGCACTTTAGAAATACAATTCAACCACGCATTACTTGCACAATAGCTTACATCAAATCTATAATCATGTATTGCACAATAACCTAACAAAAGTGAAACTCCTTTTGTAAAAAAATTTAGTTGAGTAATTTACCAGATGCCCCAAATTAGAAAATGTGTGTTACTCAGTAGAAGGTTCTTGTACCTGCCTTGAGGCCCATCTACTTGAACGCTGGTGCTCAGCAGATAAAACAAATTCAATCTTTACTGAAGTTTTTCCAAAATATAAAAAGGTGATTTTATTCATATTCTCAAAAATACTTTTTTTTTTTTTTTATGGCTGTGTTGGGTCTTCGTTTCTATGTGAGGGCTTTCTCTAGTTGCAGCAAGTGGGGGCCACTCTTTATTGCGGTGCACAGGCCTCTCACTATCGCAGCCTCTCTTGTTGTGGAGCACAGGCTCCAGACGCGCAGGCTCAGTAATTGTGGCTCACAGGCCCAGCTGCTCCGCGGCATGTGGGATCCTCCCAGACCAGGGCTCGAACCCATGTCCCCTGAATCGGCAGGCAGACTCCCAACCACTGCACCACCAGTGAAGCCCCTATTATTTCTTTTTATGAGTGTGTGTGTGTACGTTACTTTGTGTGATTTTTGTCTAGTTTTGCTTTTACCATTTGGTTTGGGATTCTATCTGGTTTCTTTTTTCCCCTCCTTTTATTTCTTCCTTTTCTTCCAAGCCGTGGGGCTGGCAGGGTCTTGGTGCTCCAGCCGGATGTCAGGCCTGAGCCTCCAAGGTGGGAGAGCCAAGTCCAGGACACTGGACCACCAGAGACCTCCCAGCCCCACGTAATATCAATTGTTGAGAGCTCTCCCAGAGATCTCCGTCTCAACGCTAAGACCCAGATCTACCCAATGGCCAGCAAGCTTCAGTGCTGGACACCCCATGCCAAACGTCTAGTAAGACAAAAAAACAACCACACGCATTAGCATAAGGGCTGCCTAAACTCATACTAAGTTCACAGACATGCCAAAACACACCACCAGACACAGCCCTGCCCACCAGAAGATCCAGGCCCACCTACCAGAACACAAGCACCAGTCCCCTCCACCAGGAAGCCTACACAACACACTGAACCAACCTCACCCATTGGGGGCAGACACCAAAAACAACAGGAACAAAGAACCCAAAGTCTGTGAAGAGGAGACCCCAAACACAGTAAGTTAAAAAAAATGAGAAGACAGAAATATACACCAGATGAAGGAGCAAGGTAAAAACCCACCAGACCAAACACATGAAGAGGAAACAGGCAGTCTAACTGAAAAAGAATTCAGAATAATGATAGTAAAGATGAGCCAAAATCTTGGATATAGAATGGAGAAAATATAAGAAACGTTTAAGAAGGACCTAGAAGACCTAAAGAGCAAACAAACAGTGATGAACAACACAGTAAATGAAATTAAAAATTCTCTACAAGGAATCAATAGCAGAATAACTGAGGCAGAAGAACAGGTAAGTGACCTCGAAGATAAAATAATGGAAATAACTACCACAGAGCAGAATAAAGAAAAACAAATGAAAAGAATTGAGGACAGTCTCAGAGACCCCTGGGACATTAAATACAACACTTGAATTACAGGGCTCCCAGAAGAAGAAAAGAAAAAGAAAGGGTCTGAGAAAATATTTGAAGACATTATAGTTGAAAACTTCCCTAACAAGGGAATGGAAATAGCCAACTAAGTCCATGAAGAACAGAGAGTCCCATACAGGATAAACACAAGGAAAAACACAGCAAGACATATATTAACCAAACTATCAAAAACTAAATACAAAGAAAAACTATTAAAAGCAGCAAGGAAAAAGCAACAAATATCATACAAGGGAATCCACATAAGGTTAACAGCTGATCTTTCACCAGAAACTCTGCAAGCATAAGGGAGTGGCAGGACATATTTAAAGTGATGAAAGGGAAAAACCTACAACCAAGATTACTCTACCCAGCAAGGATCTCATTCAGATTCGATGGAGCAATTACAACCTTTACAGACAAGCAAAAGCTAAGAGAATTCAGCACCACCAAACCAGCTTGACAACAAACGGTAAAGGAACTTCTCTGAGCAGGAAACACAAGAGAAGGAAAAGACTTACAAAAACAAACTGAAAACAATTAAGAAAATGGTAACAGGAACATACATATTGATAAATGTAAATGTAAATGTACCTTAAATGTAAATGGACTAAATGCTCCAACCAAAAGACACAGACTGAAATAGATACAAAAACAAGACCAATCATATGCTGTCTACAAGAGACCCACTTCAGACCTAGGGACACATGCAGACTGAAAGTAAGGAGATATAAAAAGATATTCCATGCAAATGGAAATCAAAAGAAAGCTGGAGTAGCAATTCTCATATCAGACAAAATAGACTTTAAAATAAAGACTATTACAAGAGACAAAGAAGGACACTACATAATGATCAAGGGATCAGTCCAAGAAGAAGATATAACAATTGTAAATATTTATGCACCGAACACAGGAGCACCTCAGTACATAAGGCAACTGCTAAGAGCCATAAAAGAGGAAATTGACAGTAACACAATCATAGTAGGGGACTTTAACACCCCACTTTCAACAATGGACAGATCATCCAAAATGAAAATAAATAAGGGAACACAAGCTTTAAATGATACATTAAAGAAGATGGACTTAATTGATATTTATAGAACATTCCATCCAAAAACAACAGAATACACTTTCTTCTCAAGTGCTCATGGAACATTCTCCAGGATAGATCATATCTTGGGTCACAAATCAAGCCTTGGTAAATTTAAGAAAATTGAAATCGTATCAAGTATCTTTTCCGACCACAATGCTATGAGACTAGATATCAATTACAGGGAAAAAATCTGTAAAATATACAAACACATGGAGGCTAAACAATACATTACTTAGTAACCAAGAGATCACTGAAGAAATCAAAGAGAAAATCAAAAAATACCTAGAAACAAATGACAATGAAAACACAACGACCCAAAACCTATGGGATACAGCAAAAGCAGTTCTAAGAGCGAAGTTTACAGAAATACAATCCTACCTTAAGGAACAAGAAACATCTCAAATAAACAACCTAACCTTACACCTAAAGCAATTAGAGAAAGAAGGACAAAAAAACCCCAAAGTTAGCAGAAGGAAAGGAATCATAAAGATCAGATCAGAAATAAGTGAAAAGAAATGAAGGAAAAAATAGCAAAGATCAATAAAACTAAAAGCTGGTTCTTTGAGAATATAAACAAAATTCATAAACCATTAGCCAGACTCACCAAGAAAAAAAGGAAGAAGACTCAAATCAAGCCAATTAGAAATGAAAAAGGAGAAGTAACAATTGACACTGCAGAAACACAAAGGATCAGGAGAGATTACTACAAGCAACTACATGCCAATAAAATGGACAACCTGGAAGAAATGGACAAATTCTTAGAAAAGCACAACCTTCCCATACTGAACCAGGAAGAAATAGAAAATATAAATAGACCAATCACAAGCACTGAAATTGAAACTGTGATTAAAAATCTTCCAACAAACAGGGCTTCCATGGTGGTGCAGTGGTTGGGAGTCCGCCTGCCGATGCAGGGGACGCGGGTTCGTGCTCCAGTCTGGGAGGATCCCACGCAGGGGACACGGGTTCGTGCCCCGGTCCGGGAAGATCCCACGTGCCACGGAGCGGCTGGGCCCGTGAGCCATGGCCGCTGAGCCTGTGAGTCTGGAGCCTGTGCTCCGCAAAAAAAAAAAAAATTTTCCAACAAACAAAAGCCCAGGACCAGATGGCTTCACAGGCAAATTCTATCAAGCACTTAGAGAAGAGCTAACACCTATCCCTCTCAAACTCTTCTAAAATACAGCAGAGGAAGGAACACTCCCAAATTCATTCTAGGATGCCACCATCACCCTGATACCAAAACCAGACAAAGATGTCATAAAAAAAGAAAACTACAGGCCAATATCACTGATGAATATAGATGCAAAAATCTTCAACAAAATTCTAGCAAACAGAATCCAACAGCACATTAAAAGGATCATACACCATAATGACGTGGGGTTTATCCCAGGAATGCAAGGATTCTTCAATACATGCAAATCAATCAATGTGATACACCATATTAACAAATTGAAGGATAAAAACCATATGACCATCTCAATATATACAGAAAAACCTTTTGAAAAAATTCAGCACCCATTTATGATTAAAAACTCTCCAGGAAGTGGGCATGGAGGGAAACTACCTCAACATAATAAAGGCCATATGTGACAAACCCACAGCCAACATCGTTCTCAATGGTGAAAAACTGAAAGCATTTCCTCTTAGATCAGGAAGAAGACAAGGTTGCCCATTCTCACTGCTATTATTCAACATCGTTTTGGAAGTCTTAGCCACGGCAATCAGAGAAGAAAAAGAAATAAATGGAACCCAAATCAGAAAAGAAGAAGTAAAACTGTCACTGTTGGCAGATGACATGATACTATACATAAAGAGTCCTAAAGATGCTACCAGAAAACTACTAGAGCTAATCAATGAATTTGGTAAAATTGAAGGATACAAAATTAATGCACAGAAATCTCTTGCATTCCTATACAGTAATGATGAAAAATCTGAAACAGAAATTAAGGAAATACTCCAAGTTACCACTGCAGCAAAAAGAATAAAATACCTAGGAATAAACCTAAGAAGACAAAAGACCTGTATGCAGAAAACTATAAGACACTAATGAAAGAAATTAAAGACGCTACAAACAGATGGAGAGATATACCTTGTTCTGTGATTGGAAGAGTCAACATTGTGAAAAAGGCTATAGTACCCAAAGCAATCTAAAGATTCAGTGCAATCCCTATCAAACTGCCAATGGCATTTTTCACAGAACTACAACAAAATATTTTACAATTTATATGGAAACACAAAGACTCCAAATAGCCAAAGCAATCTTTAGAAAGAAAAACGGAGGTGGAGGAATCAGGCTCCAGGACTTCAGACTATACTACAAAGCTACAGTAATCAAGTTAATACGGTACTGGCACAAAAACAGATATATAGATCAATGGAACAGGATAGAAAGCCCATAGACAGACACACGCACATATGGTCACCTTATCTTTGATAAAGGAGGCAAAAGTATACAATGGAGAAAAGACAGCCTCTTCAATAAGTGGTGCTGGGAAAACTGGACAGCAACATGTAAAAGAATGAAATTAGAACACTCCCTAACACCATACACAAAAACAAACTCAAAATGGATTAGAGACCTAAATGTAAGGCCGGACACTATCAAACTCTTAGAGGAAAACATAGGCAGAACACTCTATGACATAAATCACAGCAAGATCCTTTTTGACCCACCTCCTAGAGAAACGTAAATAAAAACAATAATAAACAAATGGGACCTAATGAAACTTAAAAGCTTTTGAACAGCAAAGGACACCATAAACAAGACGAAAAGACCACCCTCAGAATGGGAGAAAATATTTGCAAACGAAGCAAAAGACAAAGGATTAATCTCCAAAATTTACAAGCAGTTCATGCAGCTCAGTATCAAAAAAACAAACAACCCAATCCAAAAATGGGCAGAAGACCTAAATAGACATTTCTCCAAAGAAGATACATGAAATACATGAAAGGATGCTCAACATCACTAATCATTAGAGAAATGCAAATCAAAACCACTATGGGGTATCACCTCACATCGGTCAGAATGGCCATCATAAAAAAAATCTACAAACAATAAATGCTGGAGAGGTGTGGAGAAAAGGGAACCCTCCTGCACTGTTGGTGGGAATGTAAATTGATACAGCCACTATGAAGAACAGTATGGAGGTTCCTTACAAAACTAAAAATAGAACTTCCCTATGACCCAGCAATCCCACTACTGGGAATATACCCTGAGAAAACTGTAATTCAAAAAGAGTCATGGACCACAATGTTCACTGCAACTCTATTTACAATAGCCAGGACATGGAAGCAACCTAAGTGTCCATCACCAGATGAATGGATAAAGGAGATGTGGCACATAGATACAATGGAATATTACTCAGCCATAAAAGGAAACGAAATTGAGTTTTCTGTAGTGAGGTGGATGGACCTAGAGTGTGTCATACAGAGTGAAGTTAGTCAGAAAGAGAAAAACAAATACCATATGCTAACACATATATATGGAATCTTAAAAAAAAAGGTTATGAAGAACCTGGGGCAGACAGGAATAAAGAGCAGATGTAGAAAATGGACTTGAGGACACGGGGAGGGGGAAAGGTAAGCTGGGATGACGTGAGAGAGTGGCATGGACTTATATATACTACCAAATGTAAAACAGATACCTAGTGGGAAGAAACCACATAGTACAAGGAGATCAGCTTGGTGCTTTGTGACCACCTAGAGGGGTGGGATAGGGAGGGTGGGAGGCAGACGCAAGAGGGAGGAGATATGGGGATATATGTATATGTATAGCTGATTCACTTTGTTATACAGCAGAAACTAACACAACAATGTAAAGCAATTATAATCCAATAAATATGTTAAAAAAATTTTTTAATGAAAAAAAAGGGCTTCCCTGGTGGTGCAGTGGTTGAGAGTCCACCTGCTGATGCAGGGGACATGGGTTCGTGCCCCAGTCCAGGAGGATCCTGCATGCCGCGGAGCGGCTGGGCCTGCGTGTCTGGAGCCTGTGCTCCGGAACAGGAGAGGCCACAACATTGAGAGGCCCAAGTACTGCAAAAAAAAAAAAAAAAAGATGTGGCACATATATACAGTGGAATATTACTCAGCCATAAGAAGAAACAAAATTGAGTTATTTGTAGTGAGGTGGATGGACCTAAAGTGTGTCATACAGAGTGAAGTAAGTCAGAAAGAAAAAATCAAATACCATGTGCTAACACGTATGTATGGAATCTAAAGAAATGGTTCGGATGAACCTAGGGGCAGGACAGGAATAAAGACGCAGACTAAGAGAATGGACTTGAGGACATGGCGGGTGAGGAGGGTAAGCCGGGATGAAGTGAGAGAGTGGCATTGACACATATACACTACCAAATGTAAAACAGTGGGAAGCAGCTGCATAGCATAGGGAGATCAGCTTGGTACTTTGTGACCACCTAGAGGGGTGGGATAGGGAAGGTGGGAGCGAGGCACAAGAGGGAGGGGATGTGGGGATATATGTATACATACAGCTGATTCACTTTGTTATACAGCAGAAACTAACACAACATTGTAAAGCAATTATATTCTAATAAAGATGTTAAGAAAAAAAACCAAATACATGGCAAGGCTCTATTATCAATGAATTTCTCTGAAGATCAGAGTTTGAATTTAATTCCAAATAAAAATAAAAATACCTGAAAACTGAATATGGCACTACAAATAAGTCCAAAATTTCCAGTTTGGAGACATTTAAATTTGTTTGAAATTGGATATAATAACACATTAACTCTCACAGCTCATCCTGAGGCTTGCCAAACACATAGTTCTAATTTCCTACCTTGACAAAGTGATTAGCTCCTTATCCTTTTAAGATCTAGTCTCCTCTTAATATTTACTCTAAATATTATTGTGAAACTGTTCATACTAAATGAAGTTTGTTGTCTTGTTGACTTTCCACTATAATACTACTCCTGCTATTCCACTTTTTGACTGACTTTCCTTTTCACAGTATTAACTAATTATATCTAGAATGCTTTTTATCTACATCTGCTCCCCCTCCAGATTTCAAGTATTCTAGAGAAGAAATATGCTTATCGTCTAGACCTCTGAATGTTCAGCGCCTAACACAGAGTTCAGTCCATAGTAGATACACAATAAATATTTGTTTTGCTTTGCTTTTGTTTTCTATGATGGAAAAGACTTCTGAGCAGAGGTTTATGAAGAGTGAGAATGCCTGAAAGAACCACTACAAAGAATGAGAAAGAAAGCTGATAAAGGAAATAGAAGAGACCTGCTAGCAATATTGAGGGCTCAGTCAAGGGTGCTTATCGCAATCAAAAATCACAATTATCCCACAACTACAGAAAGCCCACGCACAGCAACAAAGACCCAATGCAGCCAAAAATAAATAAATAAATATTTTTTAAAAATCACAATTAAACAAGCTAATATGAGAAATAATCAAAAGTACAACAAACTGCAGAAATAAACTCTGAAAGAGTATAACTACTGTAATTATCAGGTATGGGATAAAATAAGTATGCATATGTTTAAAAAGCAGAAGGTACTGAAAGGTGGACAAATAACAGAAAACAATTTAAATTGACCAGGCACATGTAAAGGAAAACCAAATAAAACTACTAGAAATGAAAAATATAATAAATGAAAATAGAAATTTGGTATAGGTTAAATAGAAAATTATACAAAGCTCAGAAGATAATCAAGGAACCAGAAAAACTAAAGAAATTACTCAGAACACAGCACAGAGAGAAAAAATAACAGAAAATATAAAAAACAAGAATTTCACAGACATGAAAAAAAAATCTAACAGAAAGACTTATCAGAGATGCAAAAGGAGAGAACAAGAAGAATGGAGAAAAACTATAATTAAAAGTGGCTGAGGGCTTCCCTGGTGGTGCAGTGGTTGAGAGTCCACCTGCCAATGCAGGGGACACGGTTTCATGCCCCAGTCTGGGGAGATCCCACATGCTGCCGAGCGGCTGGGCCCATGAGCCATGGCCGCTGGGCCTGTGCATCTTGAGCCTGTGCTCCGCAACGGGAGAGGCCACAACAGTGAGAGGCCCGCGTCCCGCAAAAAAAAAAAAAAAAAAAAAAACACAGAGAGGAAAAAGAATTTTTTAAAAAATAAAAGCACATCCGTGAGATGTGGCACAATTTCATTCATGCTAATATATGTTCAATTGGAGACCCAGAAGGAGAGGGAAGAGAGGGGAAGACAGAAAACATATTTGAAGACAAAATGGCTGAAAAAATTCAAAATTGGTGAAAACTATGAAACAGGTTCAAGAAATTCAACAAAACCTAAGCACAAGAAACATGAAGAAAACTATACATCATAATCAAATTGTTCCAAACTAGTGATAAAAAAAAAAATCTTAAAAGTAGTCAAGAAAAAAAAGCCACATTATGTACACAGAAAGATAAGGATGACCTCACAGATTCCTCCCTGGAAACAAAATAAACAAAAAGATAGCAGGGCAACATCTTTAAAGATACTGAAAGAAAAAAAATCATCAACCCAAAATTCTATATCCAGCAAAAATATCTTTCAAAAATGAAAGCAAAACCCTTTTTCAGAGACACAAAAGCTGAAGGAATGTATCACCAGCACACCTTGCACTATAAGAAATGTTAAAATAAGTCTTTCAAGCAGGAAAATAATGGATTTTAGCAGATGGAAATATGGATTCACACAAAGGAATGAAGAACACCAAAAATAACTATATGAGCAAATACATTACTTTTCTTATTACTTAAATCTCTTTAAGTAATTGACTTAAGTAATTGACATTGACTGTTTAAACAAAAATAATAACAATGTATTATGGCATGTATAAGATACAAATAAATAAAATGTATGACACCAGTAGCATAAAGACCAGGAGGAGGGAAGTGAAGTACACCACTCTAAGGTTCTTATACTATATGTGAGTTGGTATAATATCACTGAAGGTAGACTGTGATAAGTTAAAGATATACCCTAAAACCTTAAAGTAACCCAGTAAAATAACACAATAAAAAGTTACAGCTAATCAGCCAACAAAGAGATAAAATAGAAATAAAAAAATATTCAGTCTGAAAGAAGGTAGAAAAAGAGGAAAAGGGAACAAAGAGCAGACTTAACAAATAGTGAGATAACAGACAAACCTAACTATATCAATAATCATATAAAATGTGAATACAGGCATACATTGTTTTTGTTCTTCACTTTATTGTGCTTTGCGAATACTGCGTTTTTTACAAATTGAAGGTTTGTGGTAACTCTGTGTTGTCAGATGATGATTAGCATTTTTTAGCCATAAAGTATTTTTTAATTAAGGTACATATATTATTTTTTTAGACATAATGCTATTGTATACTTAATAGACTATAATACAGTATAAACGTAACTTTCATATGCACTGGGAAACCAAAAAATTTGTACAACCTACTTTATTGAAATATTTGTTTTATTGCAGTGGTCTGGAACCAAACCCACAATATCTCCAAGGTATGCCTGTAGTCTAAACAACTTAATTAAAAGGCAGAGATTATCAGATTGTATAAAAAAGCAAGACCCAACAATTTACTTCCTACAGGAAACAAACTTTAAATATAAAGACAAATAGATTAAGTGTAAAAGAACATAAAAAGATATACCATATAACCCTAAGCAAAAGAAAGCTTAATATCAGACAAAGTAGATTTCAGACCAAAAAAATATCACCAGGGAAAAAGAAGGGTTTTATAATTATAAAGGGGACAATTCATTAACTGACCATAACAACTCTAAATGTTAATGTACCCAATAACAAAGCTTCAAAATTGAAGAAGCAAAAACTGACAGAATTGCAAGGAGAAATAAACAAATCCACAATTATAGTCGGAGATTTCAATATCCCTCTCATAAAAATTGGTAAAACAAGTAGGACAGAGCAAGAATAGAGAAGACTTGAACTCAACCAACTTGACCTAACTGTCCTTATAGAACATTCCAGTAACAGAATACATATTCTTCTCAAGCACACAAAGAACATTTACCAACTTATACCACATTTAGGCCATAAAGCAAGTCTCAATAACGTCAAAGAGATTAGAGTCATAAAAATATTTTCTCTGACCACAATTGAATTAGATTAAAAATCAATAACAGGACAAGATCTGGAAATTTTCCAAATTAAGTAATATACCTATAAATAATTGATTTCATCCTGCACACCCTTTCTTACTAAATGGCAAAAGTCATGTTTCAAAAAATTCCTAATTGTGGGATCTTATTTCCAACAACATTTGGGCATAATCTTGGCAACATGTAGAATAACAAAGACCCCTGAAAACAGTAGAGATAGTACAAGAACCAAGAGCACACAAAGGAAGACCCCTCGATACCTTACTTTCATGCCCTTTATGTCCTATAAAGAGATCCCTAGGCAAAGCTCCACCCTGGGCTGGTTTCAGTGCAGAAAAACTTTTATTATGTTCTAGCCTCTGTGCTACCCTCTCTACTTCTTAAAAAACTTTTTTTTTTTCCTTTTGTCCACGCACTATTTGGGGGTTTTTTTGTCCATAGGTTAGAATCATTGTCTATAGATGCTCCTCAGCCCCAAAATTAGGAAGGAGAGAGCCTTACCTCTGTTATTCATGTTAAATCATTTGGGTCCCTAAGATAGAACTGGTATACTAGAAATAACCACAGATACAGTTTTTCCTTAATGGTCTCTGGGCCCATCATGTCCTGAACCATCTAAGAGAAAATCTGGTGGAGATTGACCAATGCACAGTAAATCTAAAAAGCTGTGAGTACATAATGACACACAGAGAGAAAAGGTTAGCATTAAGATATTTCAAATGCGATAAACAGAATATTATATTTCTGTTGAAGCTATAAAGTAAGTCATGACAAAACAGGGCAATAACCTTAGGACAAGTGTTATGAAACAGAAATTCACCGAAGTCATACCATAATTATAGGATTAATAAACCTTTACATAATATGGGTTTGTATACCCACAATAGGAGAAATAATAAAGAAAATTAGCCCCCCATAATCAACAGACCTTTATGTCATATATTTCAAAAGTTTTAAAACTTCATTAACAACAAAAAAAATCCTTAATACGTTACTTCCATCATGTCATAATCCCTTTGTTTTTCTGAACAAATATTCTAATTCCCTTTTACCTTATCTTGATTATTATGACTCCTCTTATTTTCAAAATGTATATTTAAATCTCTTTGCAAATGTGTATTTGATCTTATTCAGTGTTATTCCTCCTGCTTTCAGAATTATACTTGACTCACTAAAATTTGTATGCTTTTAAGTACAAGGGCCTCCCCCTCTCTGAGGATACCAAAAAATTCCTAGAAAGGTGTAAGAAGGTGGTTTGGGGTTAACTCATTAGAAAAGAGAATCTATAAAGTGGATGATAAGAACAGAAATACGATATTCTTCTGGCTAATGACTCATTCCCTTCATTCTGCATGTAGATATTTTTAAACATGAAAAGTCATATTTCAAAAACTTCTGAGAATACAGTCTTATTTCTACACAAATACAAGAATGTACTATTATACACTATTTAAAAAGGCAAAGCCAAAGAAAACTAAATGTCTAACAATAGTAGAATGAATAATTTGTGGTAATTCATACAACAGAATATTATACAGCAGTAAAAATAAACTAGAACCTACACATAACATGGACAAATCTTTTTTTTTTTTACATCTTTATTGGAGTATAACTGCTTTACAATGGTGTGTTAGTTTCTGCTTTATAACAAAGTGAATCAGTTATACATATACATATGTTCCCATATCTCTTCCCTCTTGCGTCTCCCTCCCTCCCTCCCTATCCCACCCCTCTAGGTGGTCACAAAGCACCAAGCTGATCTCCCTGTGCTATGCGGCTGCTTCCCACTAGCTATCTATTTTACGTTTGGTCGTGCATATATGTCCATGCCACTCTCCCACTTTGTCACAGCTTACCCTTCCCCCTCCCCATATCCTCAAGTCCATTCTCTAGTAGGTCTGTGTCTTTATTCCTGAACGCGGACAAATCTTAAAAACACAACCTTAAAAGCCATAAGCAAGGCACAGAAGCAAAACATAGTTCATTTTCAAAAAGGTCAAAAATAGGAAACACTAAATTCCACCACTTTAGGATAGTAGAGTTTTTTGGCATGGGAAGGACTACAGTTGGGTAGAAGCACAAGGAGATTAAAACATTCATAATGTTGTACTTCTCTCGTCTAATAAAATTTCATTACTATTCTTGAAAGTGTATACACAAGGCTTTTGTCTTCTCTGTATATAAGTAATTCATAATTTTAAAAATGTAAAGATTTTAAATAATATAAAATTATTAAAATAATAAAAATTCGTATTTATAATAAAGAAAACAAAGAAGAAAAAGTCTTCTTCCACTGGATTCTGCCATATCTGCCATATGTCTTATCATGGTACTAAGATAGGCACTTGTTACTATAGGAGAGGCAGATGAAGATAAGACCAATATGCTGAGATTAGCGGAGTAGGAAGATGGACAGAACATGGGTCCTTGATGATGTCACAGAGGCACTGATTAACCAACCTAGAGCCATCCCTATGTCAGGACTTCCGCTTGTGAATGATAATAAATACCCTTACTGCTTTTAAGCTATTTTGAAATGGACTTTCTGCTTATTTGATCCAATCACATCCTTTCTAATTTGGTCTCTGTTTATAAGAACCTATACTTCTGTTTTATCATGAATATCATAATGAAATTAATAATTTTGTAATTATTTGTTTAATGTCTCTCATCTACTGGACTGTAAGCTCCTTGAGTGTAAGTACTGTGCCTGCAATATTTTCAGCAGTAACCCCAGTGCTGGGCACATAACAGGCTCTTAATAAATACTTTTGGAATGAATGAATAACCTTATTCATCTAATCCACTAGTAGCACATACTTGTTTCCAATATTTTTTGTTATTTCAACAAAGCTACAATAAACATCCTTGTACAAGTGTTCTTTCTACACATATACAGAGAACTTCTCTGGGGTAAATACTTAAAGGTAGAATTGCTAGATCCTAAGTTTATGTTTTATCAATTTTTCTAAGTACTTTCAAATTCATGAAGAGGTTGTACCAAGTTGCCTCCCATCAGCAGTGTTTGAGTTCCTGTTTCTTCACAACCTTGCTAAAATTTGATATCATGAAGCTTTTAAATTTTTGCAAATTTGGTAACTAAGAAATAGTATCTCATTTTAATTTGCACTTCCTTTATTACTGTGGTGAACATTTTCTTATGTTTGGCCACTCAAGTTTCTACTTTAAAAGCACCTGATCATTTCCTGGGCTCATTTTTTTTTTGAATTGTCCATGTTTTTCATATTATTTTGTAGTTTCGTATTATTTTGGAGACTAATCCTTTGTCTAAGATATAGATGAAGAGATAACAGATGGACAGATAGATCTTCAATGTACACACACACACACACACAAACACACATACATATACCAATACAGAGAGAGAGAAAAAGAGAATGAGAGAGCGTATAGAAATATTTTCTCTCTCTGTCTTGCTTCTAAACTTTTTTTATGGTGTCTTTCGTGATGCAGATTTTTAAATTTTTATTTGGTCAAATACATCAATATTTTCCTATATAGGCTGTGTTTTTATGTTTTATAAAAGCAGTTCTTCTCTACCCTAATATCATAACCAATAAATCTTTAAAAGAATACGCTTTGGGGAATTCCCTGGTGGTGCAGTGGTTAAGAATCCATCTGCTAATGTAGGGGACACAGGTTCAATCCCTGGTCTGGGAAGTTCCCACATGCCACGGAGCAACTAAGCCCATGTGCCACAACTACTGAGCCTGTGCTCTAGAGCCCATGAGCCACAATGCTGTGCCACAACTACTGAAACCCACGTGCCCTAGAGCTCACGCGCCATAACTACTGAGCCCACGCACTGCAACTACTGAAGCCTGTGTGCGATAGGGTCTGCATACCACAGCTACTGAGCTTGCATGCTGCAACTACTGAAGCCCATGCGCCTAGAGCCCGTGCTCCACAACAAGAGAAGCCACCGCAACGAGAAGCCCGCACACCACAACAAAGAGTAGTCCCTGCTCGCCGCAAGTCGAGAAACCCCGCGCATCGCAATGAAGACCCAATACAGCCAAATAAATAAATAAATAAACAGAATACACTTTGGCTTTCATGCATAACAAAGAGCCACACTCCGTAAATTCAGATGAGCTGCTGTTAATTTCACTGCTTTTAATTTTCTATCCTTACCACTCCAGTGAAACTGATCTCTCAAAAGTCATCAGCAATTTCTCATTGACAAATCCTACAGCCTCTAATCAGGTTTTTTCCTGCTTAACCTCTTTTGAGCATTAGGCACTTTGTCCCAACTTTTCTCCTGCAAATCTCTTTCCTTCAGTCTCTATGATAAAATACTATCATGGGTTTTGTCCTATATATTGCCTACTCCTTCTCAATTTCATTCACTGATGCTTCTTCATCAGTAGATCCTTAAAGATGAATATTCTCCACCTATACTTTCCATCAATGTGACCTTATTCATTAGCCTCAAATGCTACCTCTTTGAAAATAAAAATAACTAGCCAACCAATTCTAAACCACCTACTTCATTCAGACTGTTTACTTCTGAATGGCCTACTTCAAACACTACATGTCCCCACAAAATCCACGCTTCCTCTAGTATATCACTTTCGGTTACTAACACTACCTATAATCCAAGATAGTAGTCTCTAAGTATTCTTTATCTTCTCTCTCTCATGACCTCAAATCCAATCATCTGTCAGATGCTATCGAGTCTACCTTAAAATATCTCAAGTCAATCCTCTCCATTTCCACTGCCCTATATCAGAGTCATCGTATCTTGCCTGATAAGTGACTTCCAATGGTTCTTCTACATTGCTATCGGTTATTTTTCTAAAGCATGTATTTAGTTATGATTATCATATGCTCCTTCTGGGCAAGATCAATGTCCTAGCTAGCATGTTCTCAATACATGATCACTGAAAATAATTAAATGAATTCTGGTATTTTGTTGTTCAAAAACCTAGGATAATAATAACCATTGTAGTTAAGAAGCTGGGTACACCGCCCCCTATCTCTCTGATAACTTAGAAAACTTGCTTGAACCAAAAATTCTGTGACATGTAGAAGTTCAAAGCTAGCCCCCTGGATTTCTGTTAATTCTACACAGCTTAAACTCTCTTGGTTCCTCCCCTCCCTCTTCTAACTCCTACAATAATATGAGATGCCTTTTTCATTCCAGATGCCAAATCCATCCCCTTTCCAAAAGAACTTTTCCTACACCAAGCATTTCATAAACTTACCTGACTTTACTGAAGACCAGAGCACATCAACAAGGAAACTTCTCAGTGGACATGCAGAATCCAACCACCTTTCTGGCTCGCTCTCCTTTCTCCCTCTCGAGCCCCATACCCCTGCCTTTCCCTGTATCCCTACTCCTAGTCCAAAATAAAACAGTCTTCTATTTGTCTCATTTGTATCTCCTATATCATTTACTTTTCATCTCTTGAGCTGAGGACCCCCAAGAATCCATTTACTGCTCAAAGTATTTCTTCCAAAAATATATAATGCTATCCTTAAAAAGAATTCTAATAACTTTTTCTCACATTCCTTTTATCATGAATAATAATATCATTTAGAATGCTTACATGTACGAGGCATATCACTAAATGCCTACGAAATAGGTATCATTAATACTTAGGGAAATTACATAACTTGCCAAAAATTACAACTAATCAGCAAAAAGAGCCAAAAGTCAAACCCACGTATGTCTCACCCCAAAGCCCGTACTCTCCTCTGCCTGTAAACAAATGACCTAACTCTTTAGCACAGCATTCAAGATGCTCCTCCATAATTTGATCCTTTACATAATTTTCTCCCACCATAGTTACACTGGACACTTCTGTTTCCTAAATATACTGTCTAACATCTCAGTGCTATTGCCTTCATCATGCCATTCCATTTACCTAAAATGCATGCCTTCTTTATCCATCAACTTCCTACTCATCTTTCAAGAATACTGTGAGGACTCAATGAGTTAATACATGTAAACTACTTAAAAATCCTGTCTGGCATATTATAAATACTCAATAAATGTCAGCTGTTACTATTACAAGCTATTTAGGCTTTAGACAATTGCTGATGTGACCAAAAAAGATCAATCAAAAAATGAATACAAGCCTTGATAATCACATACTGTCACATACATTCTTCCCCTCTCCTCTCTCTCTCTCACACACACACAAACACACACAAAATACACATACTCATACATACAAAATACCAAGCAAAGACATATAGTACAAAGAATGCCAGTATTAAAATGAAACATAGTCTTGGTTTAAAATTCAACTCTGTCATCTAATACCTGTGTGATTAAGGACAAATTATTTAACTTCTCTAAACTCTGGCTTTCAAATGCATAGGATAGGGACACTTAAATCTACCTTGTAGGCTTGTTGTGAGAATTAAAGACATTTCCCAAAGAGTTTAGCATGATGCTTGACACATAGTAGGCACTCAATAGGGGACATAAATTATTAAAAGAAAATACATGATAATTACAGAAAGGATGAGCATATATGAAAATTCAGAAACATCAAATACAGTAAATAATTTCAGAAATTGGAGCATCCTTAAGAGTTGGAAAACTTACCATTTTTTACGTTAACTAACGTGATACTTTAAATTATTATCAAATACTTTAGAATTATCATCAGAGAACTTGATAAAGAATACTGAGATACTGATTCAAATAATATTTACTTAGCACTCATATGGTAAGTCCAAAATTATGAGGGATATAACAAATGGTGTATGACGGGATGAACTTTATTTTCAAGGAATTCACAAGAAACCCAAACCATATGGCAGTATTTTATGTGTTACATAAAATACAGGTTTTTAAAAGATATATGCCAAAACATAGGCATAAAAAGTAGAATGGCGGTTGCCAGGGGCTGAAGGGAAGGGAGGAATGATGAGTTATTGTTTAATGGGTACAGAATTTCAGTGTTACAAGATGAAGAGTTCTACAGATGAATGGTGATGATGATAGCACAACATTATGAATGTATTTAATACCACTGAACCGTACACTTAAAAATGACTAAGATGGTAAATTTTGATATGTGTATTTTACCACAATAAAAATAACTGGAAGTAAAAAACAAAAAGAAATATGTCAAAAGTAGGTTAATCTGGAAATAAAATAATGAAAACAATTACACAATGAATTTCTACAACGATTTTTAAATGGATTACAAATTTAGCACTTACCTTCATATTTAAAATGGTAACACTTTCCAAGCAATAATACAGGGGAATTTCTACTAAAATATGTCTTTGTTTTCAACACCCAACCTAAATGAGAAAAAGAGAAAAACAGTTTTGCAATGAAAGGAATTCAGACTAAAAGTTCAGCAGCATTTTCTTTTATTTAATTTCAAATCACCAATTCTCAATTATGGATGTGCATTTTTTACAAGTGTAGCAAAAGTATTTTGACAATGAACTGAAAATACAGGCCACTTATGCTACTTTCAAATAAAGCAAAGTATTTTAACCACATTCTGCCCACTTAAAGAACATGGCAGAGAAAAAATTTTAGTTTTAATTTATTTTCAAACAGATCACAATGTTCTTATGTTCTTAATAAAATGTTCTTAATAAAAATTAAAAGGTACAAATTCTACTCCAGTTTCCCTGACACCAACCTCTTTTCCCAAAGGCAACAAATGTTACCAATTTCTTATATCTTCTTCCATATTAGATATTTTAAAGGTTTAAAGTATTTGAATATTCCAGTGAAGTAATTTAGGGAAAAGATCACATAGTACACTAATGCTTATGATAAAAGTGGATCTCTGAAGTTTCCAAGGGAAATCTGTTTTTACCCCATCATTTCAGCCAAATGAGGATTTCTGAAAGTGATGTATAAAGCTTTCAGACATTTTCATCTCAATTTTCCACCTCTCAATCCCCAATCCTCAACTCTTAGTTGCAAACTCTAATTCTTCCAATTTTCTTCCTACTAAACTGTCTATATCTAAAAGGAACTATCCTTTTGGTTGTTGTTGTTTCTTTTTTTTTTTTTTTGCGGTACGCGGGCCTCTCACCGCCGTGGCCTCTCCCATTGCGGAGCACAGGCTCCGGACGCGCAGGCTCAGCGGCCATGGCTCACGGGCCCAGCAGCTCCGCGGCACGAGGGATCCTCCAGGACCGGGTCACGAACCCGTGTCCCCTGCATCGGCAGGCGGACTCTCAACCACTGTGCCACCAGGGAAGCCCTCCTTTTGGTTTTTTATGATGCCATTAATAGTTCTCAATTTCCTGAGAAAAGCACTTGCCCATTACATTCCTGAATATTCCTAAGTGTATGAAATTCCTGAGTGCTAATGGCAGACTTAAAAGCAGCTCCTAAAATGCAAGAACATATAAATAAAAAGAATCTGAAATTGGAAGTTAAGAGACTTAGGTCTAGTCTTAAGCAGACCAACATTTATATTTAACAGAGCTGCTACAAAATTTTAAATGAGTGATTTTTATGAAAGTGCTCCCTTAAGTACTATAATACAAATAAGCATAAAGAACAAGTAAATTAAAATATGTATTTATAATAAAAATCATGCAAGTATCTGAGTTTGGTAGTGAAAAAGAAAGAATGGAGGGACTTCCCCAATACTGCAGTGGTTAAGAATCTGCCTGCCAATGCAGGGGACAAGAATTTGATCCCTGGTCCAGGAAGATCCCACATGCTGTGGAGCAACTAAGCATGTGCACCACAACTACTGAGCCTGTGCTCCAGAGCCCGCGAGCCACAACACTGAGCCCGCGTGCCACAACTACTGAAGCCCGCACACCCTAGAGCTTACGCACTGCAACTACTGAGCCCACATGCCACAACTACTGAAGCCCGCATGCTCTAGGGCTCGCGTGCCACAACTACTGAGCCTGCATGCTGCAACTACTGAAGCCTAGAGCCCGTGCTCCGCGCCACTGCAAGTGAGAAGCCCAAGCATCGCAACGAAGACCCAACGCAGCCAAAAAATAAAGAAAGAAAGAAAGAATGGAAAGTCAAATACAGTAATCAGGCTTTGGATTACTGCAATACTCCCCCAAAATGGCTTATCTGTAATCAGTTTTTCCCCACTCTAGCATATGCCACATATCCCTGCCAAATTAATCTCCCTGTGGCTCAGCTTTGATTAGGTAACATGTCTGCTCAAAAACCATCCTCAATGATTCATTGCCTAACAGATTTATAATGAACTTCTCTGTGATACTAAAGACTTTCCACAATATGATACAAATTACCTTTACGCCATCTTTTCCACTACTTCTCATCTATACTTAAAGTGGGCTTTACTATTTGGTTCATACTATTCCATAACAAAAATATCCTCCCCAATATCAGCCCATTTAAATCCATTTAAATCTTCTGACTCAAACACACACTTCTAAGACATCGTTTCCTTTTCCCACCTATCTCTCATTCTCTTCTCTGAACTCCAATGGGAAAATAGTATTTACTGACCATCTATTTTATACTAGGAACTAAGCTAGGTGCTTTATAGACATTGTTTCATAGAAGTATTATTAGTACCCTACTAGAATGATTCTAATGCCCAAAACGATAACAATCCCCTCTCCCCAAAAGGCAGTATTTCCAAAGCAAATCCTAAGAACTTCATAAAAACAACCTCAAAAACTAACAAACAAAAAACCTTTAAGAAGGAACTTCTCTTTTTCTCCCTATGCTTTACCCTCTACCTGTATACCCTCTTACCAGTCACCAGTCCTTCCGAAAGAAAAGAAAGGTGAATCTGACAAGTCAGAGCCTGAGGCTCTACAACGATCTACATTTTACACAAGCAACGAGTTGTAGTGCACACAGCAGGCAGAAGTCGTCTCTTAATGGCTAGGCCTGGAATTGACATAGTTTCATTTCTAACTCATTCTATTGGTTGATATGAGACACAAGCCAGCCCAGATTCATATGAGAAAAGAGACAACACAAAATGTGATTCACTGAGGACTGTCTTTGGGGCCTAGCTACCATAAACAAAATGTTACCAAAAAACCGATAGTCCATTAAGTAAGCAATTTGAAAATCACAAGTCAGGCTTTAAAAGATGCAAACAAGCTGAAGAGCATAGAAATAGTAGAGATAATAATGATTTTCTGGAGGAACAGAAACACCCAGAAGGATGATTTACTTCTTAATATTTTAAAAAGGAAATCAAGTTTACATACCTCATAAAGTCATGTAAATATGGGGGGGGGAAGCAAAAATGAAACACTTTTTCAAGAAAGTAAGGTCCAGTTCTTTTAAGTGCTATGCCATTTCTAGTTCCATTTTTATATAATAATATTGACATTGATAAAAAATAATCCTAAATTATGTTCAGTGTATTCAGAGAACAGCAAGAATAGGGAGCAAGACAGGCTGGGTTTGAATACAATTTTCAAGACTTACCTAGATATATGACCTTGAATATGTCACCTAATCTCAGTTTTCTAATTTGCAAAAAAAGAATACCTTAGAAACATATTAGATTTAAATCTCAGAAAGATATCTAACTCAGAAAGATGAAATTTAAATGAGAAGGTACATAAACTACAACATACTAGTGGGTGCTCAATCAATTTTAATCCTTCTTAAACCATCCATACTACACAAACTCTAAACAATGAAAATACATTCAACATTTTAGAATAATTTTCACCAATAAAAATAAAACTAAAATACTACTCTATAACTTAAAACTATCTAGAACATGTAGTTACCCTGAACAATCTGTTCTTCAGAGATTAGGGATTACCATAATCTTATGATGCCCACTTAAATATCTAGATAGGGAAAGCTACACATATGTAAATAATAGGTTAAATAACAATTCCTAGGTCACTACTGAAATGTGTTTAGTACCTGTATGACAATGTTCAGACCTTATAAATGAAATCTTCATCACATAACCTATCCATCAGATTAAATGGCTGAAAAAGAACATAAGCCTCTGTTTGCAGATGACATGATTTACACACAGAAAATCCTAAAGAATCCACAAAAAATTATTAGAATAAAAGAGATTATCAAGTTACAAGATACAAGATCAAATCAAAAAAATCAATTGTATTTCTATATACTAGCAATGAAGAGTCTAAATGAAATGAAGAAAATTCATTTTAAAATAGCATTGAAAAGAATAAAATACTTAGGAATGACTTTAACAAAAGAAGTGCCAAGACTTGCACACAGAAAACTACAAAACATCATTGAAAGAAATTAAAGACCTAAATAAATGGAAAGACATCCCATGTCCATGGATTGGAAGACTTAATATGGCAATACTCTGTTAATATGCCAATACTCTGAAAATTGATCTACAGAATTCACTAAAATCTATATAAAAATCCCAGCTGGATTTCATGCAGAAATTGATAAGAGGATCAAAAATTCATATGGAAAATGCATGGAATCCAGAACAGTCAAAACAATCTTGGAAAAGAAGAACAAAGTTGGAGGAATCATACTTTCCAATTTCAAATTTTACAAAAAGCTAAAGTAATCAAGAGAATGTTCTACTGGCATAAGAACAAACATACAGATTAATGGAATAGAATTGAGAGTCCAGAAATCAACCCTTACATCTATGGTCAACTGATTTTAGATAAGTGTGGCAAGACGAGTCAATGGAGAAAGAATATTCTTTTAAACAAATGGTGCTGAGACCAGATAGCCACATACAAAGAATAACGTGGAACCTCTACCTCACATCATATGCAATAATTAACTTGAAATGGATCAAAGACCTAAATATAAGAGCTAAAAAGATAAAAATTCTTTAAAGAATAGGTGCAAATCTTCATGACCTTGATTTAAGCAACAGTTTCTTAAATACAGCATCAAAAGCACAAGCAACAAAGGGGAAAAAAATAGGTAAACTGGACCTCATCAAAAAGTAAAAGCTTTATGCTTCAATGGACACTATGAAGAAAGTGAAAAGACAATCCAAGAATGGGAGAAAATATTTGCAAATCATATATCTGCTGAGGAATTTTTATCTAGAATATATAAAGAACTCTTACAACTCAATAATAAAAAGACAACCCAATTTTAAAACATGCAAAAGATTTGAATGGACATTTCTTGAAAGAATATATACAAATTGCTAATAAATACATAAAAAGAAGATTAACTTCATATGTTCATCAGGGAAATGCAAATCAAACTCACAGTGAGATACTTCACACTCACTAGAATGGGTCTAATTAAAAAGATAGATATTAACAAGTATTGCTGACGATGTGGAGAAATTCAAACCCTCAAACATTTCTGGTAGGAATGTATAATGGTGCAAACAGTTTGGAAAACAGTTTGGTAGTTCCTTAAAAAGTTAAACTTAGGGTAAACATGATCCAGCAATTCTACTCCTAGGTATATACCCAAGAGAACTGAAAACATATGTTTACACAAAAACTTGTATACAATATTCATAGCAGCATTATTCATATAGCCAAAAAGTGGGAACCACCCAAACATCTATCAACTAACGAGTGGGTAAAGAAAATGTGATATATCCATACAATGAAATATTATTCAGCCATATAAGAGAATGAAGTACTGATACATACATGCTACAACATGAATTAACTTTCAAAACGTTATGTCAAGTGAAAGGAGTCAAAAACAAAAGGCCACAAGTTATATGATACCATTTATATGAAATGTCCAGAATAGGCAAATCCAGAGAGGCAAAAAGTAGACTGGTGGATGCCAGGGATTGGAGACAGGAATAGGGAGTAGTTGCTAATGGGTACAAGGTAGCCTTTGGGGGTGATGAAAATGTTCTGGAATTAGATAGTGATGATGGTTGCACGTTCCTGTGAGTGTACTAAAAACCACTGAATCACACACTTTAAAAAGGTGAATTTTAGTAGTATATGATTTAAATCTCAATTTTTCAAAAAATTAATGTCTATAATCTTCAAAATACAATGTCAAGTTATTATCAAGTTTTAACTGTCTAAATAGCTAGCTGGCCATGACTTCCAGTGAACCAGGAACCAACAGCCAATTGTGTTTTATTTGAATTTGCACTGTTAAGGGGTTTTACTAAATTTTATCATTCCTATCTTATGGATATGAACTTCTTCCGGTTGAAACTGGTTCTGCTGAGTATTTCTCCATCTTTGAAGGATTATTCACCTCCAATTTGTTTCCAGTCTTAAGTGGGCTTCAAAACCACCATATGATCCTTATTGGATTTGTATGCAAACCAAGAGTAACTAAGTTATAGAAATAAGGATCTGAGTGTGTTCCTAGAAGAAAGTCATACGTATCAGCATGTGAACTTTAAATGGTCTGCTTTGTGTTCAGAGGTCTATTTTGCTTGCTTCCTGGTTCATACATGAGGTTGCCTGATGCTGAGTCTGAAAACCTGAGGTATTATCATCACCTGGATAAATTCTATCTTCTTTGGAATTTTCTTTTTTAAAGGACCACATGATATGCCTGGGTTTCTAAGTAATGTTTATGATAGTATTTGGCTCTTTCTTCAGGTAGTATTCTTATCTATATTCCTTACAGAAATATTTCATTCAAAGAGAATCTCAACAATTGTCAGTGACTTAATATGGGAGATAATACATGTCTTCAAATATTTCTTTGGATTTATACAGTTTTAAAATCTTGATACTTACTATATTTCATGTTGTTCCAAGCAGATATAAATTTAGTTTTCAGCTTGTCAACTTCATCTGTTCCTGTGGCCTCCATATTCAGATTCTAAAGAAAAAGCCATCACTTGATTGCATTCTTCTGTAAGTTTAGACTTTTGTTCTGACATAAAGAAAAGAAGTTAAAAATAAGTAATGAGTACATATTATATGGTGCACTATCTGCTAAAGTTACTTAAGTGATTAAATACAACTTGAACTGGAAATGAGCAAATCAATTTTTCATTTTACAGAATAGAATACAATATACTCTATAAATATTTTAATTACAAAATATATTTTACTGTTGTATATTTTATATACAACAACAAAAATTACCACACAAAACCAAACAATAAACTCCGCCAGACACTCACAATTAAGAACAATAACTTAGTAACACAAGTCAGTTTTGGTGAGACTATTCAAGACTTGTTTCATTTGTAATCAGAGAGGGTGATTTGAAATCGTATAAGAAATGGCAACTATCTTCAGAATGGAGGCTTCCACTTATATTGATTAAGTCACTACTTTCATATAAAGCCTAGTTGTTTTTTTTTAATTAAGGCATTTCCTATATTTCCAATACATCCTTGCTTCCTACTGCAGCACTTTAAAAAATCAAATGGCTTAAATTTACAAGACAATGTTTTCTTACTTTAAAATAAGAATAAATGTAGCTTATAAGTATTTAACTTGCTTGAGGGAAAATTGAGATATGTGATATGTAATCTGAAAGAGGAACAAATTATAACCGAAAATGTTTGAGCTTATTTGAAATAATTCACAGACAGTTTTCTTTTCAAGAAAAGAATGCCACACAGAACATTATCCTTTCAGGGTTATAAATATCAACTCAAAGGTATTGATACATTTGTTTCTCTGACAATAGGCATTCCGTTTTATAATATGTATTAGAAGCTACTAATTATACATTATAACTGTGACAGATGAAAGCATGGTCCACTGGAAGAATTTAAAAAGCCAATGCGGGCTTCCCTGGTGGCACAGTGGTTGAGAGTCCGCCTGCCGATGCAGGGGACACGGGTTCGTGCCCCGGTCCGGGAAGATCCCACATGCCACGGAGCGGCTGGGCCCGTGAGCCATGGCCACTGAGCCTGCGCGTCCGGAGCCCGTGCTGCGCAACGGGAGAGGCCACAACAGTGAGAGGCCCGCGTACCGCAAAAAAAAAAAAAAAAGCCAATGCAACTAAGAACAGAATCCAAAAAAGTGGCATGAGATGTGGCTATTGGGTTAGATGGTGGCCAGAGAACACAGGGCCTTGTAGACCATGTTAAGGGTTTTGTTCTCTATCCAAGGAGCAACTGGTTCCAAACAGGAATATCAGAATCAGATTCTGTGGGTTTGTTTGGATTTTTTGACTCCAACACAGAGAACAGATTGAAAAGGGACAAGAGCAAAGGGTGAGAGTTTACTACTATTGTGTAGGATGAGAGAGGTGGTAGCTTGGACTAGAACTGTGGAGACGGAGAGAAATGGACATATGAAGAAACGTCAAGAAATCATTAGGTCTCAGTGAGAAAATGGATGTGAAAGGTGAGAAAGAGGAATATGTCAAAGATACACCCAGGTTTCTGGCTTGTGAAATTAAATAGTTGGTACCAATCACTTAAATAGGGAACATTAAATTAGGGGGACTTCCCCAGTGGCTCAATGGTTAAGAATCTGCCTGCCAAAGCAGGGGATACGGTTCGATCCCTGCTCCAGGAAGATCCCACATGCCGCAGAGCAACTAAGCCCATGCGCCACAACTACTGAGCCTGCACTCTAGAGCCCACAAGCCACAACTACTGAGCCCATGTGCCACAACTACTGAAGCCCACGCACCTAGAGCCTGTGCTCCACAACAAGAGAAGCCACCGCAATGAGAAGCCCGAGCACCACAACGAAGAGTAGCCCCTGCTCACCACAACTAGAGAAAGCCTGCGTGCAGCAACGAAGACCCAACACAGCCAAAACTAAATAAATTTTTTTAAAAAATTATTTTTAAAAATAGGGAACATTAGAAGGGCAGGTTAGAGGGAGAAGATCATGAATTGGATTTATGTGGAGTTTGAGATGGCTCTGAGATATAGTAGGGAATCATTCATTTTTATTTAATCACTCGATAAATTACTGCCAGGCATTGTTCTAGGTAGTGCAGATATAGCTTAGGGCAAAGGGAGTAAAATACTTGCTTTCATGACGCTTACATTCTAGACATTCTAGAGAGGCCAACAAGGCAGTTGGATATATAGCTCTGGAGCTCAAAGGTGAGGTCTGGGTGAGAGCTATTAATTTGAGAATTGTTGATATACAAATGAAGAGTTAGAGCTATAAACATGTTTCTCAAGGATTCTGCCTCGTCCACGATGGCACCCCAGCCTTGAGGATGATATTCAAAGCCCTTCATGAAATTACATCTGCCCACTTACTCAGCTTTCTCTCTTGCCACCCCCTCACATGCACTATATACTAAAGCCATTTTTAATATTAATATTAAAGCTTCCTAAACTTGACATGCTAATACCTCCATGCCCTTGCATGTGCTCTTCCCTCCACCTACAATGCCTTCCTGCTCACCCTCACTTTTTTTTTTTTTTTTTAATTTATTTATTTATGGCTGTGTTGGGTCTTCGTCTCTGTGCGAGGGCTTTCTCTAGTAGTGGCGAGCGGGGGCCACTCTTCATCGCGGTGCGCGGGCCTCTCACTGTCGCGGCCTCTCTTGTTGCGGAGCACAGGCTCCAGACGCGCAGGCTCAGTAGTTGTGGCGCACGGGCTTAGTTGCTCCGCGGCATGTGGGATCTTCCCAGACCGGGGCTCGAACCCGTGTCCCCTGCATTGGCAGGCGGATTCTCAACCACTGCGCCACCAGGGAAGCCCTCACCCTCACTTTTTGACTGTCTTATTATCATGAGTCCCTAAGACCCAGCTTAAGTTTCTCCTCCTCTGGTAAGATTAGTAAAATTTTTACCCTCCTCCCAACCTCAAACTAAGACAGAAGCCCCTCTTCTTAGCTCCTAGGAGCCTATGTCTTCCTCTATCACAGCACTCATCACACTGTATTGTAATAACTTGCTTCTTACCTGCCTCTTACACCAGACAGTAAACTTTTCAAATGTCCTTAAATTCTGCCTGGCACACAACTGTTTCTCAAAATGTTTATTAAATGAATCAGTGAACTGATAAATTATGAAACATAAGCAGTAGTCTTACCTGCTGTAATTAGAATTCTTTAACTGACAACTAGAATAAAGAAAAAAATTTCCTCCCAAAAGTGCATTATTTAACAAAATTTGGAAAAGCAAGAAGTAGAAAAGTTTATAAAATGTGTGATTATATATAGTGCATCCATATGATGGGTTATATATCCATTAAAAATGCTTACAAAGAGTCTGTGAAAATGGGGAAACACTATGCAAAATCTAAAACTTTATGTATCACACAATACTATCTGGGGGCTGAGGGGGAGGTGAAGGAGTAAAAAAAAGTATACCAAATTGCTGACAATAGTTTCCCTGACAAATTGCGTACGACTATTTTTTTTTATCACTATTGCTCACCTTTTCCAAATCTTATACAAAGAACACACGTAATTTTTAGAATTTAAAAAGTTTATTTTTAGGGACTTCCCTGGTGGTCCAGTGGTTAAGACTCTGAGCTCCCAATGCAGGGGGCCCTGGTTCTATCCCTGGTCAGGGAACTAGATCCCGCATGCTGCAACTAAGAGCCCACATGACGCAACTAAAGATCCCACATGCCACAACTAAAAAGATCCCGAATGCCACAACGAAGATCCCATGTGCCACCACTAAGATGCAGCACAGCCAAATGCATAAATATTAAAATATATATATAAAGTTTATTTTTAAAAAGCCACCAACCATGAATCTTCTAAATACAAAATGTTTAAAATAAGAGAATGTAAGGAACTTCCATACTGTTCTCCATTGTGGCTGCACCAATTTATATTCCCACCAACAGTGTAGGAGGGTCCATTCTTCTCCACACCCTCTCTGGCGTTTAATGTCTGTAGACTTTTGGATGATGGCCATTCTAACCAGTGCAATGTGATACCTCATAGTTTTGATTTGCATTTCTCTAATAATTAGCAATGTCAAACATCTTTTCATGTGCCTTTTGGCTATCTGTATGTCTTCTTTACAGAAATATCTATTTAGGTTTTCTGCCCATTTTTTGATTGGGTTATTTGGTTTTTTTATATTGAGCTGTATGAGCTATTTGTATATTTTAGAGATTAATCCCTTGTTGGTCACATAATTTGCAAATATTTTCTCCCAATCTGTAGGTTGTTTTTTCATTTTGTTTATAGTTTCCTTTGCTGTGCAAATACTTTGATTTAATTAGATCCCATTTGTTTCTTTTTGTTTTTATCTCCATTACTCTAGGAGACAAATCCAAAAAGATATTGTGATTTATGTCAAAAAGTGTTCTGCCTATGTTTTGGGGGGTTTTTTTGTTTTGTTTTGTTTTGTTTTATTTTTTGGCTGCACTGGGTTTTTGCTGCTGTACGTGGGCTTTCTCTAGTTGTGGCAAGTGGGGGTTACTCTTCCTTGTGGTGCACGGACATCTCATCATAGTGGCTTCTCTTGTTGCAGAACACGGGCTCTAGGCACACGGGTTTCAGTAGTTGCAGCACGCAGGCCCTAGAGCACGCAGACTTTGGTAGGTGTGGCATGCGGGCTCAGTAGTTGTGCCTTACAGGCTCTAGAGCGCAGGCTCAGTAGTTGTGGCACACGGGTTTAGTTGCTCCACGGCACGTGGGATCTTCCCAGACCTGGAAAGATCAAACCTATGTCCCCTGCATTGGCAGGCAGATTCTTAACCGCTGTGCCACCAGGGAAGTCCCTCTGCCTGTGTTTTCCTCTAGGAGTTTTATAGCATCTGGTCTTACACTTAGGTCTTTAACCTCAAGGAACTCAGAGTGGAATAAATTGTTAAATTATTCTTTTACTGTTATTTTTACTTCAAACTCCTGCTACTTATAGACTGTTTACTCAGAGTAATTTACCCCAAACTTGAAACATTTGAAATGTTTTTGGAACATCTCAACTATTTTATAAGAATGCATTTATTGTCATTGTTATATACAGTACATGAAAAGAATAAAATTATTAGCATAAGGTCAAATTAACTAAGCTGTTATTAGTTTAACAATTCAGTATAGTTACTTTCCATATAACTAAAATTGAATTCCAATCTTCTATAAAGACAGAAACCCACTTTATTTCCATAACAAAAATTTAAATGGCTGTTTCTAAAAATCCTAACTTTTTAGAGCAGAGATGATTTTGAAAGGTGATCCTTCGAACCATATTAGAAAGTACTATAAACTAAAACACCTTAAAAAGGAACCAAAAATTCCTAATGAGGAAAGGATTTTCCTTACTGCATATTAAAACACATTATAAAACCACAGTAATTAAGTTAAGTAATACTTAAATTTATTGATCTTATTAGCAAAGGATGACACTGAGGAAAACATAACAGGGAGTACAGAAATAAATCCAAATATATTTGAGAATTTAGTGACTGACACAAGCGATATTTCACATCAGTGAGAAAAGATAGCTGATTTAGTAAATAGTACTGGAATAATAAGCTAGCCAGTTTAAAAATAAAGCTACCTCACTCATTATGAATTCTAGACTGATCACAGAATTAAATGCAAATGCAAGCACATGGCATGTTTGCACATACTGCAGGGAAGTATTGATTTAAATGTTTTTAACAGCCTTGTAGAAAAGACCTTTCTAAGCATGGTATGCAATACTAGAAATCAGAAAGGAAAATGTAAGCACATAAAAAAGAAAACTTCTGTACAGGAACAAGAAAAAGAAAGCATTAACAAGGTTGACTTGCAATTCATAAATTAAGAAAAAAATCCAATTCATATTGTATAGACAAAGCTTTAATGTCCATAATATATAAAGAGCTCTTAAAATCAATCACAAAAAAAAATTAAATGGAAAAAAAAGACAAGCATTCTGAAAGGACCAATAAACATGAAAATATTTTCAACCTTACTAGATCAAAGTAATGCACATTAAAGGAATTTAATATATTTTTCATATTCACAAGAGATATCGGCAAGCCTGAGGTAACAAGCATTTTACAAAATTATTTCTCAGATAATAAACTCCTTGAGGGCAGAGAATTGTCTTGTTCACTACTATATCCTCACACCTAGCAACAGGAGTGCTAGTAGACACAAATATCTGTTGATGATACATATTATGACCTATATTTATCACAATAAAGAGATATCCATAAAAAGTTTTAAAAAAAGATATCCAGAGAGCATCAAAATATGTGAGGCAAAACTGTAAGAAGCAATAGATTAATCCACAGTTATAACTGGAGACTTTAACACTTCTCTATCAGAAATGGACACATTCAGCAGGCAGAAAATCAGTAATGACATAATTGAGCTCAAAAGCAGCATCAATCAACAGCTACAGACTATCCCTCCAAGGGGCCTCTGTGGGGGGGGTGGGGGGGAGGGAAAGCTACAGACTAGACAGCTACAGACTACTTCACCTAACAACAGCAGATTACACATTCTTCTCAGGTTCACACAGAATATTTAACAAAATAGACCACATTCTGGGCCATAAAACACCCCTTGACAAATTTAAAAGGATCAAAATCATACAATGTTTGCTCCTACAATGGTGGAGTTGAACTGGTAATCAAAAATGAAAAGATAGCCTAAAAATCCCAAAATACTTGGAGCTTAAACAACATACCTCTCATGGGTCAAAGAAGAAATCTCAAATCTCATGGGTCAAAGAAGGGAAATTGAAAAGTATTTTGAATTAAATGAAAATGAAAAAGTAGTATCAAAATTTGTGGGATGCAACAAATGCATGGCTACAGGGAAATTTATAGCACTGAATGCATATATTAGAAAAGAAATATAAAATTAATAACATAAGCTTCCACCTTAGAAAACCAGAAAAATAAGAGCAAATTAAATCTAAAGTAAGCAGAAAAAAGGAAATAATAAAAATTAGGGCAGAAAAAAAAAAATCAATAGAGATTGAATGAAACCAATCAATGAAACCAAAAGCTGCTTCTTTGAAAAGATCAATAAAACCTTCAAGCCTCTAGCCAGGCTAACTAAGAAAAAGAGAGAAGACACAAATTACTAATACCAGAAATGAGAGAGAAGGCATCAGCACAGCTCCCATGGAAATTAAAATAACAATAAGAAATATTATGAACAACTCTATGCTCACAAATTTGATAACCCAGATGAAATGGACCAAATCCTTGAAAGATAGTCTGCCAAAAGTCACACAAGAAGACAGACAATCTGAATATGGTTGTATCTATTTTTAAAAGTGAATCAATAATTCATAACCTTTAAAACAAAAAGCATCAAGCCCAGACGGCATCACTGAGTTCTACCATACATTTAAGAAAGAAGTTATGGGGCTTCCCTGGTGGCGCAGTGCTTGAGAGTCCGCCTGCCGATGCAGGAGACGCGGGTTCGTGCCCCGTTTTGGGAGGATCCCACATGCCGCGGAGCGGCTGGGCCCGTGAGCCATGGCCGCTGGGCCTGTGCGTCCGGAGCCTGTGCTCCGCAAATGGGAGAGGCCACAACAGTGAGAGGCCCGCATAATACACGAAAAAAAAAAAAAAAAAAAAAAAAGAAAGAAAGAAGTTATGTCCATTCTCTACAATTTCTTCCAGAAGATAGAAGCAGAGGGAATACTTCCAAACCCATTCTATGAAGTCAGCATTACCCTAATACCAAAACCAAAGACATTACAAGAAAAGAAAACTACTGACCAGTATTTCTCATCAACATAGCTGCAAAATCCTCAACTAAATATTAGTAAATCAAATTCAGCAATGCATAGAAGATGCATCTGGGTGGCCTCTTTAGTGGAGTAGGAAGACCCTGAGCTCACCTCCTCCCACAGACATACCAAAATTACAAATATTTACAGAGCAACTATTGATTATAGACCGGAAGACCAACAGAAAAGATCTTCTATAACTAAAGGTATACAGAAGTAAACATACAAGACGTATAGGAGGGGCAGAGACTTAGTAAAGACCCATTCCCCAAGGTGGGTCACCCACGAACAAAATAATTACAGTTGTAGAGGTTTCTCCCCAAGGAGCAAGGGGGTCCAAGCCCCACACTGGGGTCCCCAGCCCAGGGGTCCTGCACCGGGAAAACAAGCCCCCAAAAAGATCTGGCTTGGAAAACCAGTGGGGCTTACTTTAGGGAGAGGAAGAGGACTGTGCAAAATAAGAGACTCCACTCTTAAAGGACGCACTCAAAACCTCACACTCTCTGGGATCCAGAACAAAAGCAGTAATTTCAAAGGAGTCTGGGTCAGACCTACCTGCTGATCTTGGTAGACAGGCAGGAGGCAACTGGAGCTCACCCTGGAGACATACACACTGGCGGCAGCCATTTGGGGGAGCTTGTTCTACTGCGAGGACCCCAGTGCTGTCAAGTACCATTTTGGACTCCTCCCTCTCGCTTATTATCTCTGGAACCAAGCCCCTCCCACCAGCATGTCACCACCTGTAATGGGATTCCTAAGGCCATGCAACTAGCCAGGCAGAGACACAGGCTCACACACCAGCAGGCCAGCTACCTTAAGACCCCCCTCCCCCGAGCCCACAGCTGCCAAAGGACCTGCACTGTAGAGAAGAGGGCCCAGGACCTGGCCCCACATACCAGTGCACCAGCACTAACCTCGGAACTGCCAGGCCTTGCAGCCAGAGAACCCAGGGCCTGGCCCCACCCACCAGTGGGCAGTCACCAGCCCCAGAACTCCCTGGGCCCAGGCCTTATCCATGAGTGTGCCAACACCTCAACTCCAGGACCCCCAGGGCCCTACAACCAAAGACCCTGAGACCCAACTTCACCCACCAATGAGCAGGCACTAACCCCAGGACCACCTGGGCTTTGCCCCGCCCCCCACACCAACAGGCTGCTACCAGCTCTGTAATCCCCAGGCTCTACAGCCAGAGATTCCAGGATTCAGCTCTACCAACCAGTGGGCTGTCACTAGCCCCAGGACCTCAGACACTAGTGGGTGGGCAACAGCACCAGAATCCCATGGGCTACAGACCCACCCATCAGAGGGCAGACACCAGACCCAGGACCACCATAGCCCCACAGCCTGTCATGTCAGGACACAGCCCACCAACCAGCAGAAAAACACCACCCACAGGACACACTGGGTCCTGGCCCTGCCAACCAGCAAGCCAACACCAGCTCTAGGATACCCTGGGCCCCTCAGCCAGCATCCCCAGGATCTGGCCCAACACACAAGTGGGTAAAAAAATCAGCTTTGACACACCCCAGACCCTGCAGCCAGCCATGCCAGAAAATGGACCTGACCACCAGCAGGCTGATAATAGATCCAGGACCCCCCCAGCCCCACACCAGAACCCAGTTCCCACCCACCAGTGGGACAGCGCTAGCCCCAGGACACTCTGGGGCTCTGCAGTCAGGTGCCTCATGACCCAGCCCCACCAACCAGCAGCCAAGAGCCTCTGCACAAGACAAGGCCTGACAAAGAAACAGACTGGGGACCAGTCATGCCTACCAGACCAACCACAGTAGCCAGCTCACCACAACAGAAGGACCCATGCAGCCCACAAAGGGAGCACCCTTAGACCATATAGCTCCGGTAACTACAGGGGAGTGCACTGCTGGGACACGTAGGATGTCTCCTTACACAAGGCCACTTCTCCAAGGCTGGAAACATAACCAACCTACCAAATACATAAAAATAAAAATAGCAAATTAGGCAAAATGAGAAAACAGAAATATTTTGCAAATAAAGTAACAAGATAAAATTTAGAAGAACTAAAGGAAGCAGAGATAAGCAATCTAACCAATAAATTGGTCAAGGTAATGATCATGAAGATGTTCAAAGAACTCAGAAGAAGATTGGATGAACAGAGAGAGAAGTTAGAAGTCTGTAACAAAGAGTTAGAAAATACAAAGAAGAAAGAACAGAGGTAAATACAGTAACTGAAATAAAAAATACAACAGAAGAAATCAACAGAAGACTGCATGATATAAGCAATGGATCAGTGAGCTGGAAGACAAAGTAGTGAAAATCACTAAATCTGGAAAAAGAAAAAGTAATAAAAAGAAACAAGGACAGTTTAAGAGACCTCTGCACAATGACTCACATTCACATTACAGGGGTCCCAGAAGAAGAAGAGAGAGAAAAAAAGCAGAGAATGTATGAAAGACATAATAGTTGAAAACTTGCCTAAACTGGGAAACGAAACAGACACAGACGTCCAGGTCCAGGAAGCAGAGAGAGTCCCAAATGAGACCAACCCAAAAAAGACTACAACAAGACACATAGTAATTAAATTGACAAAAATTAAAGATAAAGAAGAACATTAAAAACAGCCAAGGAAGAAGCAACAAGCTACAAAGCAACTCCCATTAGGCTATCAGCTGACTTTTCAGCAGAAACTCAGCAGGCCAAAAGGGAGTGGCATAATACATTTAAAGTAATGAAAGGGAAAAAACTACAACCAAGACTCTACCCAGCAAGGCTTTCACTCAGATTTGATGGAGAGATCAAGATTCACAGACAAGTAAAAGCCAAAAGAGCTCAGCTCAACCAACCAGCTTTACAGGAATTGTTAAAGGGACTTCTCTAAATGAAAAAGAAAGGCCACAACTAGAAACATAAAAATTACAAAAGGAAAACCTCATTGGTAAAGGCAAATATACAATAAAGGTAGTAAACCAACCAAGTACAAAGTTAGTAGGAAGGTTAAAAGACAAAAGTAGTAAAACCACCTACATCCACAATAACTAGTTAGGGATATACAAAACAAAAAGATGTAAAATATGATGTCAAAAACAATAAATGTGGTGGGGGGAGAAAAATGCAGGGTTGTTAAAATGTGTTTGAACTTAAGAAATCAGCAACTTACAACAATCATATAAATATAGAGAGATTGCTATATATAAACCTCATGGTAATAACCAAACAAAAAACTACAATAGATACACAGGAAAAAAAAAAGAAAAGAAAAAAGGTATCCAAATACAACACTAAAGCTAGTCATCAAATTACAAGGGAAAAGAGCAAAAGAAGAAGAAAGGAACAAAAAGAACTACACAAACAACCCAAAATGGTTAACAAAATGGCAAAAATTACATAGCTATCAATAATTACTTTAAATGTAAATAGACTAAATATTCCAAACAAGGGCAGAGAGTGGCTGAATGGATACAAAAACAAGACCCATACATACGCAGCCTACATGAAACTCACTTCAGATCTAAAGACACAGACTGAAAGGGGATGGAAAAAGGTATTCTATACAAATGGACATGAAAGCCAGGATAGCAACACTTATATCAAACAAAATAGACTTTAACAAAGACTATAACAAGAGACAAAGAAGGAGCTTGCATAATGATCAAGGAATCAGTCCAAGAAGTAGATATAACTGTCGTAAATATATAAGCACACAACATATGAGCACCTAAATACATAAAGCAAACATTAACAGACATGAAGAAACTGACAGTAACACAATAACAACAATAGTACGGAACTTTAACACCCTACTTACACGAACTGAAAATCATCCAGACAGAAAATCAATTTGGAAAAAGGGGTTTAAATGACACATTAAATCAAATGCATTTCGAAGATATAGAGGGAACATACCATTCAAAAACAGCCAAATACACATTCTTTACAAATGCACATGGAACTTTCTCCAGGATAGATCAAACTCTAGGCCACAAAACAAGTCTCAGTAAATTTAATAAAATCCAAATTATATCATGAATCCTTTCTGACCAGAATGCTATGAGACTAGAAATCAACTACAAGAAAAATACTGCAAAAAAACACAAACACATGGAAGCTAAGCAATATGCTAGTAAACAAGCAATGTTTACTAGCATGATTTTGAGGTCACAGAAAAAATCAAAAAATACCTGGAAGACAAATGGAAACAAAAACACGACAATCCAAAATCTATAGGACAATAAAAATAAACAAACGTGACCTAATGAAACTTAGAAGCTTTTGCATAGCAAAGGAAACCATAAACAAGATGAAAAGACAACCCTTAGAATGGGAGAAAATATTTGCAAACGAAGCAATGGACAAAGGACTAATATCCAAAATATACAAGCAGCTCATGCAGCTCAATATCAAAAAAAAAACAAACAACCCAATCCAAAAATGGGCAGAAGACCTAAATAGACATTTCTCCAAAGAAGATATACAGATTGCCAACAAACACATGTAAGGATGCTCAACATCACTAATCATTAGAGAAATGCAAATCAAAACCACAATGAGGTATCACCTCACACCAGTCAGAATGGCCATCATAAAAAAAATCTACAAACAATAAATGCTGGAGAGGTGTGGAGAAAAGGGAACCCTCCTGCACTGTTGGTGGGAATGTAAATTGATACAGCCACTATGGAGAACAGTATGGAGGTTCCTTAAAAAACTAAAAATAGAACTACCACATAACCCAGCAATCCCACTACTGGCATATACCCTGAGAAAACCGTAACTCAAAAAGAGTCATGAACCACAATGTTCACTGGAGCACTATTTACAATAACCAGGAGATGGAAGCAACCTAAGTGTCCACTAACAGAAGAATGGATAAAGAAGATTTGGCATATATATACAATGGAATATTACTCAGCCATAAAAAGAAACGAAATTGAGTTATTTGTAGTGAGGTGGATGGACCTAAAGTCTGTCATACAGAATGAAGTAAGTCAGAAAGAAAAAAACAAATACCATATACTAACACATATATATGGAATCTTAAAAAAAAATGGTTCTGAAGAACCTAGGGGCAGGACAGGAATAAAGAGGCAGACATAGAGAACAGACTTAAGGACATGGGAGGGGGAAGGGTAAGCTGTGACAAAGTGAGAGAGTGGCATGGACATATATACACTACCAAATGTAAAATAGATAGCTAGTGGGAAGCAGCTGCATAGCACAGGGAGATCAGCTTGGTGCTTTGTGTTCACCTAGAGGGGTGGGATAGGGAGGCTGGGAGGGAGACACAAGAGGGAGGGTATATGGGGATATAAGTATACGTATAGCTGATTCACTTTGTTATACAGCAGAAACTAACACAGCAATATAAAGCAATTATACTCCAATAAATATTTTTTTTAAAAGTCCATAATGTTAAAAGTGGAAATCTCTAAGAGATGCAATATGATTTTTTTTAACATTAGGAGAAGCTTCATTTAACAAGGTATGATTTATGTTGAGACTCTATGCTGACATTATGCAATGTCATTTCTACTTTTTTTTGTACTTGTCTTTACTAAACTGTTTACATTGAGTCTCTTTTAAAATAATAACAGAATTATTCAAAAATAAATCACTCAAATTAAAAACTTAACACAGGAAATTACAAATGTGTCCAGGTTATGTTAACTTCTAACAAAAACAACTTAAACTGCTCAACTAAGAAATCTACAGAGAAGACATTCTATTACAAAGTTCCTAAACAGCCTATGAGAGAGATAAAAATGCTGAGACAAAGTGCTTTTTTCCTTTTTAAGATAAACAACATTATTCTTGTGTTTCTCAAAGACATCAGATTCAGCTATTTAGTCATTTACAAAACTTAACTTCCTCAATTTAATTCCCCAGAACAGCTTTAGCTGAGTAAAATGACTTGGAGGCTACCCCTTGTTAACTCATAATTTTTTTTTCTCCTAAAAATAAATGTGGTGAGATCTGGAAAGAGGATAAAGCATAAATTAATACTTGCATCCATTCAGTCTACTAAAATATTTTCTTTAAATGAGTCTCAGGTATGAATAGGGAATATAGTTAATAATTACATAATATCTTTGGATGGTGACATACTGTAACTAATTGTGATGATCATTTTAAAATGTATAAAAATATGAAATCACTATGTTAATAGGAACTAACATAGTGTTTAGGTCAATTATACTTCAAAAACAAACAAACTCATAGAAAAAGACATCAGATTTCTGGTTACCAGAGGAGGGGATGGCAGAGGGGGAGTTGGATGAAGGTAGTCAAAAGGTACAAACTTCCAGTTATTTAAAAAAAAAAGTTACAAACTTCCAGTTGTAAGATAAATAAGTACTAGGGATGTAATTAACATGATAAATATAATTAGCACTGCTGTATGTTATATATGAAACTTAAGAGAGTAAATCCTGAGTTCTCTTCACAAGAAAAATAATTTTTTTTCTATTTCTTTAATTTTGTATCTATATGACATGACAGATGATCACTCAACTTATTGTGATAATCAATTCATGATGTATGTAAGTCAAATCATTATGCTGTACATCTTAAACTTATACAGTGCTGTGGGTCAATTATATCTCAATAAAGCTGGAAGAAAATGTATATAATAATTTAAAAAATCAATGAAGAAAAAAATTTTTTCTTTTTGTTTGCCAGGGAAAGGCAAGACAAACAGTACTTTTAGTTTAACTATAAAAGAAAAAAAACATACAAATGAAGAAACCACAATTCTAAACTATCCTCACCTACAAATTCCCTTTCCAAAAGCTTTCCTGATTTTAAAAAAAAAATTAAAAATGAATTAAAATTCACTAGTCTATCAATTATAAAGTGAAGAGATGATTTACCCATTACCCAGTATATTTCAATCTCCTGTGATACCTAAAATACATGGTTTGACTGCTCCAGGAAAAAAAAAAAAATGATACACCAAAACTCTTGGTTATTTTATGCAGTGTTGTCAGAGCCTCAGTCTAAAAAACCATCCAAATAACATTCTTCACAATTTCCAAATACTTTTTAGAAGGGATTTATGGTTTATTTCTTAAAACTTCAGAGAAATTGGTAACACTTTTTTCAAGTAGACATTCTTCACTAACGCATACTACAACAAATTTTATCATCCACCATTTCCATATTTCTGTTTGCTGTTCACATTCTGACGATTCCACTTTTAATTTAAAAATAATAGCATTAAAGAGGAGAAAACTCTTTACCTCAGTAAACATAGATAAAGCCACTAGATGAGGTTCATTCCTCAACTTTATTGTTAATGATCTGAAGTGCAGAGTGAAGACTAAACAGAGCTGTTTTGGAAGACAGAACTACAACATTTGATATGAAAATCATCGGTTGAGACCCAAATGTCATTTTTAGAGAGTCACTTTTCTAACCACAACCACACATTAAGATAGTCGAAAAATTATAAATTGATAAATGTAAAACGTACTCAAATCGATGTCCTTGAAGGGCAGATAAGGATAATCAGCCTCCCCCATATGGCAATAAATAGAATATTTTATCCACTGAGGATTTAAAGCCAGTAAAAACTGACAGAACTTTAGGGGACTGATTCTACAGAATATATCTCAGTCACGCAGCACAACCAATAAAAACACTGCAGGATTCCAGGATTTGTGTATGGTTGGGCATCTTCCCCAAATGGTATTCTGCAGCAAAAGAAATATAGATATTGATTTCGAATTTTTGATGTGCTTTTAACTATCCCATCAAATAAGTTGACCTGTGAGGAAGTTTTTCATCTACTGTAACCTTTTCTACCTGCTTGCATTTTTAGTAACAAATAGCAATCCCGGGCTTCCCTGGTGGCGCAGTGGTTGAGACTCCGCCTGCCGGTGCAGGGACACGGGCTCGAGCCCCGGTCCAGGAGGATCCCACGTGCCGCGGAGCGGCTGGGCCCGTGAGCCATGGCCGCTGAGCCTGTGCGTCCAGAGCCTGTGCTCCGCGACGGGAGAGGCCACAGCGGTGAGAGGCCCGCGTACCGCAAAAAAATAATAATAATAATAATAAATAAAATGCTATAATAATTAAGAGAAATATTTTTCCACTTCCAATGAGAACATTCACACATGAAAAAAACTCACAGGGTAACACAGTCATAACTGGCATTCTTCAAATACAAAGAACAAGGACATAAAAATAACATAAATCTTTCTATTCTGGGTGTCAATACAGGAAAACACTAGCCATATTTTTTAGGAATGAGTTAAAGTACCCTGAACAATTATGTCTATTGTTAAAGATTAATACTTGAATTGCATCATCAGTCAAAAGAAGAGCACTGTTTAAAATGTTCACAAACATAATTGTTTTGGCTTACAAATGGAATTGTGTGATGTCATTTTTCTCATCATTTCTAATTTTAAACAGTAAAAAAATATATCAGTTTGAAAAAAGAGCTACAAATTTAAAGCCTTATAAAGATAAAAACTGCATATTCTCTATCTGATATAACTATCCTAGAGCTCCCTATTACTATATATTATGATAAAGTTTTAAATTATTATGTCTACTTTAGTAGTTTTACAGATAACTGATTTTACAGAAAGAGTCTATTAAAAAGTAGTTTAGTAGGAACTTAACTATATTTTAAATTGATAACATAATCACAGAAGAAATAATTCAAATACCTTTGAACACCTGCTTTCTTTGACTATATATATATCTTTAGTGGGATACATTATAAGGACATAAAGTGGCAAAGAAATCTTTACTTGGTAAATCTGTTGCAGGAGGGAGTATCAGTATAGCAATTCCGAAACTATCATATATGTGTGCAGGGCAGATTAAATGAGTAAATATATTGATATGGTTGAGAATCAGAATTCTCCCTGTAGGAAAAGGGAGATACAAATATGAACTGAGGAAAGGTAAAGTTGAACTCTGTGATTCTCAACTTGAATTGAACGTATCCTATAAAATCATGATTTCTTTTAAAAAATGTGTGTGTATGTGTGTAACCATTTAAAGGGCCTAGAAGCAATAACAGTAGTAGTAGTGAGTATATTCAATGCCCAAATTTTGGTTTCTAAGTACCATTTTCCACTAAAATGAACGAAGGCTCCACTGTTAAATAGTTGATTCCAAGTAGAATATACAAGGTGAGCCTGGAACATCTTATTGTACAAAGAAGTAAGAAGGTGCCCAAATACCAATGTGGACATATGCAAAGGCCACAGGAACTAGTTTGAAGGGACTAAACAAATTTGAGATAATTCAGTCATCAAAAAGAATAATGGTAACAGATCATCACATTGGATACGTTTTTTAAAAAGGAATCCTTGGGTACATAGAGGTACTAAAATAAAAGGAGAGGGACTTCCTTGGTGTTCCAGTGGTTAAGAATCCGCCTTCCAGTGCAGGGGACAAGGGTTCGATCCCCAGTCAGGGAACTAAGATCCCATAGGCCGCCAGGGAGCTAAGCCCGTGCGCTCTGGAGCCCACACGCCACAACTAGAGAGAAGCGCACACGCCTCAACAAAGAGTCCATGCACCGCAACTAAGGCCCAATGCAGCCAAATAAATAAATAAATATTTTTTTTTTTATATCTTCCTTTAAAATAAAATAAAAAGTGAGAGGAGGAATATCTCTTTTTTAAAGAAAATAGCCAGCAAACATATGTAGAAGGATTGAGAGAACTGGAAAACCATTATTTGGCAACAACCAATGCAATGATTGATTCAGGCAAGGTTCATCAATGGCTACTAAAACCACCGTATAGAAAAAAAATTGTTGGAAAACAGAATATCTAATGATAAAGTATCACCTCCACAGATTAATTGTTAAGTATAAAAGGGAAAAGACACCTTTAAAATGTAGGCTCTGGTTAACCTAAGTGATCAACCTTAACATCACCAATAAATGGACAAATTATCATTACATTACTCTTGATGTGATCAAATGGAAAGTTTACAATAACTACCATGTAACAGTCTTGAAAAAAAAAACTATTTAGCCTGAAACTGTGAAGAAACAATCAAATTCATTTTGTGAGGCATTCTACAAAACAATTGGCCTAGACTTTTCAAAAATGTCAATGTCTTGAAACACCAAAAAAAAAAAAAAAAAAGGAAGGGGCTTCCCTGGTGGCGCAGTGGGTGAGAGTCCGCCTGCCGATGCAGGGGACACGGGTTCGTGCCCCGGTCCGGGAAGATCCCACATGCCGCGGAGCAGCTGGGCCCGTGAGCCATGGCCGCTGAGCCTGCGCGTCCGGAGCCTGTGCTCCGCGACGGGACAGGCCACAACAGTGAGAGGCCCACACACCGCAAAAAAAAAAAAAAAAAAAAAGGAAGGAAGATAGGAGGATAAAGAAAAAGTGAGGATTGTTCTAGATAAAAGCAAACAGAGAGACATGACAACCAAATACAATTCAATGAAATCTCTTACTCAATTCAGTGTTATTTTCCTAAAAAGCTATGAGACATTACTGGAACATCTGGGTAAATCTGAATTTTTTCATATGGCCTATACATTAGATAATATTATCATATCAAAATTAAATTATTTGGGTATGCTAATGGCATTATAGTTATGTAGGAGGATGTCCTAGTTCTTAGGCGATGCATGATGAAGTATTTAGAAGTATCATGATGTTTCCACCTTACTTTCAAATGCTTCAGCAAGGAAAAATAAAGTGTACAATTTTGTGTGTGTGTGTGTGTGTGTGTGTTAGAGAAAAAGCAAAAAAGGCAAAAGAAGCATAATGTTAACAACAAGTGAGTCTAGGTAAAGGATATATAGGTATTTGTTGCACTACTCTTTAAACTTTTTTGTATAGGTTTGAAAGTTTCAAATGAAAAAAAGCTGGGGAAAAAAGTAGGATAGAAATTAAATCGACTTTAGAGCAGCTGATCAGACTTTATAACGTTTAACTACTTCTTCACCCTATCCATAAGACCTAAAAGCCAGTACAAAGTTCAGACAGGTTGGACTAAAAATGAAAGTAATAATCATAACAAATAACAAGTAATTATAAGCCAATCCATCATTAACTTCCAATTATAGCTGTAGACTAACCATAATCTCTGATGAGAATTCTGTGAAAGATGACATGTGCTGACTCACCTAGGACAATTGTGAATAAACAAAAGCTGTCTTGTATAACATTTTCTCCAAATCCAAATATGACTACCAAACGATTTTTTCCCCAATCAAGATCTATTAGTTAAAAGGAACTCTAAATTAAAATGTTGTTACAGAAGTACAGATGATCCCAGACACCACATCACTATAATAATAATGATAACAATAATAATAAACTCTGTACCAGGAATTTTGTAAACCTATGCACACATACCATCTCATTTAATCCTCACAACAACTCTATAAGGCAGGTACTATTATTATCCTCATTTTATAGATTTAAAAAATAACAAAGGCTAAATAACTTTTGCAAGATCATACTGCTACTAAATAGCAGAACACACCTTGAATCCAGGCAATTTGACTCCAAGCCCAAGATTTTTGCTCTGTACCCTCTACTGCTTTACTATGAAATGTAAAATTTAAATAATAACTGACTGTATTAATTCAATATCTACCAAAAACTACACAATGGAGTTATTTCAAAGAAAATCATAAGCATGTCTTTTTTCCCTAATACACATTTATATTTACACATACACCAACTGAATGAAGTTAGAATTTAACCAGATGCCCAATTTACTGCCAAATCCCAAGTGCAAATAAAAATGATATAGAGCTGTATTACTCAGTTACCTATTTATATATATGGTTGAATATGTTACATATAAATTCAAAACAAATACCAACATATTTCCAAAAGCCTTCATCTAGAACCTTATCCCTGCCCGCTCAAGGGAAAAAATACTGAAAAAACTTATTTCAGGTACAGCATTCCTCAAACATACTTAACTTAAACAGTGACATAAAAGGAAAAATAGAATAATTAAGACATAAACCTTGAACACTGATGCCACGGTGAAAAAATATTAAGAAACAAAGCATGTCCCCCCCAAACCCAGTCATCTTACAATGTTCTCTACCTCAATGAACTGTACCACAATCCATCCAGTTACATAAGCCAAAATGGTAGTGGTGGCTGATGGCACCTTTCTCTCCCTCATTCCTCATATCCAATTCATCACCCAGTTCTACCTCCTAAACATCTCTAAAACCCATCCACTTTTACCTGTCTTCACCACCACCTTGTCTAAGATATCACCATCTCTCATCTGGCCTCTCCTCATCCACACTCATCTCCTCTGTAAACAGTTTTTCTTCTGTGTAACATCAAGTCCTTTTTCATAGAACTTACAATAGTTGCAACTTTACATTTCTTTGATGGAATATTTGATTTATGTCTGCCTCCCCTCATAAGTTCTATGAGGTAGAGACTGCATTTACTCATCACTATATCACTGTGGCCTATAAGCGTGCCTAGTAAATAAATAAATGCTAAATGATTGAATGCATGTCAAAGATTACAAATTTATAAACAGTCCAAAAAAATTAAGTAGTTACAAGGCTCACGAACCATCATAAGGAGTACCTTATTTCATCATTTCTAGATCACACATTTTTACATTTTAAACTCTGAAACTGAATACACCTTACAGTTGACAATCTTTTTATGTTTAATGGGCAATATTTTTTTTCTTTCATGGCAGTTCATAAAATAATGGTGCATCTTGGAATAAAATAAACAAACAAATAAAAAAACCCTCATCACAGGTAAATCTACAATACACCTGACCCACTCAGTTCAAACCTGGTAGGCTAGGCTCCCTTCTCCTTCGGCCACCACGCCACTCCCAACATTCAATAATTAACAGTGCTTACTGGTTCTTTCACCAACAGTTATCCAATTAATTCTTTTCTTTAAATCCCACAATAATAACACTAGATCTATCTAATTCCGCATTGCCTGGTATCTGAGCTCTTGCCACAGCTTCATTCATTTAAACATTTGTTTCAAATTCAGCCAACACTGCCCACCTATATGCAAAGAAATGAAGATACAAAGCAATCCAGTTAACTGTCCCTCCCACTAATCTCTCTCTCCTACAATTTAGAATTTTGCTCATTTTATGCCTCAAACTGGAATTACTTTCCTCCCAATTTCTACCTACCAAATTTATACTCACTATTTTAGTTCTAGATCAAATCTCATCTTCTTCATGAAATATTCCCTGGTTAATCTCTCTTTTCAACCTTAACATTCTAAAACACATAAAACCAGACGCATACTGGCTATATTTTGTTTCTTGAAGACAAGGTTTACATGTCAAACATTCTAATAGAGTGTAAGCTCCCTAAGAGCAGAGACTTTTGTCTCTTGTTCACTGTTCTATTCCCAGCACCTAGAAGAGTATCTGGTACGTAATAGCTGCTTAGCAAGTATTTATTGAATTAATGCTCTTTATATATTCCAGAGTAGTGAACAAATCTTTGCAACTGCAGTAAGTGGGAAGAGTCAAAAGGAACTGGACTAAATTACTTGAATTCTTTGAGTTTCAGTTTCTTCATCTGCTAAATGTAAATAATACTCAATAGCTCAATGAGTTGGTATAATGATTTAATGCGATAATGCTTTAAAGCAGCGGTCCCCAAACTTTTTGACACCAGGAACCAGTTTGGTGGGGAGGGGAATATGGTTCAGGTCGTAATGCAAGTGATGGGAAGTGGCAGATGAAGCTTCGCTGGCCCACCACTCACCTCCTGCTGGGCAGCCCCGTTCCTAACAGGCCGCAGACCAGTACCAGTCCGTGGCCCGGGGGGTGGGGACCCTTGCTTTAAAGCATCTGGTACAGAGCTGAGGACAAGAGGATGTTCTCAATAAATGTTTTGAGGATATTGTGACAAAAGTTAAATAGTAAGAAGCATTTAATAAATGCCTACTAAATGAATAAAATCTCAGGAAAAATATAAAAAATTTGAGTAATATCTAGCCTCATATCATTTATCCAATAAAGAATTTCATGAGTGAATTAATTCTGAAATATTATACATTTAGCCCCACTCTTAAACATGGCTAAAAACATTTCTGACTAATTAGGAATAACCTCATTTAGACTGGGTACATGTATTAATATTTATATTTTATTGACATAGAGATTATATTTGACTCCTAAAGAAGAACAATAATTTTGCTATTAGAATAGTAAAATACTCAGAATAGAAGAAAGCTACAAAGTTATTTAACTTACATGGTCCCAAGAAAGACAAGAAGTACAAAAATTTCTGTCTACAAAACATTGCTGAATAGTAAACAATGCTGTTTTACCAGATCTATCAAATTATGTAGAAGGGGCTTCCCTGGTGGCGCAGTGGTTAAGAATCCGCCTGCCAATGCAAGGAACATGGGTTCGAGCCCTGGTCCAGGAAGATCCCACATGCCGCAGAGCAAATAAGCCCATGCACCACAACTACTGCGCCTGTGCTCTAGAGCCCGCGAACCACAACTACTGAAGCCCGCGTGCCTAGACCCCGCGCTCTGCAACAAGAAGCCACCACAATGAGAAGACCGCGCACCGAAACAAAGAGTAGCCCCCGCTCACCACAACGAGAGAAAGCCAGCACACAGAAACGAACACCCAACGCAGCCAAAACTAAATAAATAAAATAAATTAAATATATATATAGAGAGAAATATCTCATAAACAATCACAACAAATAAACTTTTCAATATATTTGTATTCCATTTTACAGAAAAAGGAGCATCAGTTAAATGGTTTTTAAACTCTTTTTACTAAACTATAAAAGTTCTCATATTGGCTACTTTTTAACTTTAAATACGTCCCAAAATTTTACAGTGAAAGAACTGATAATTAATTCAATACAGCATCAGATTATTCGACTAATTAGAAACTCTCCCTTGTTCAGGGAACACACTTTATTTACTTGTAAATTGGTACACACACAGACTTTACCTCTCAAAAGCTTTTCTAATCCCTCTGTGTACTTTCAATGACTCACAATCTAATTACAAATCATAAACAACCAAGGAGGAAAGAGCATTCCCTTGTGTCTATCTGCTATTAATTGACACAAAATCATCGCAAAAATTCTACTGGGGACATATGTTTCGAGTAGGAGAAGGGAAAAAAATCCCATCTAAGTAATTTAGATACAAAGAACTGTAGGATGAGGTATTCTCCTCTAACCATAGGGTAGCAGTGAACCCCTTGTGGGAGAATAATCAATACAAAACAAAAATGTAAGCCAAATAGATCTTAAGTATAAACTTCATAAGCAGAGTCATGCTTGGCTGTTCGTCTCGTATTCACCAGTCATCATAAGAATGTGTTTGAACATCCAACCTAAAAAGCCCTGACATGTGGATGGAAGTCGAAGAGTTGAGGATGAGTAAGAAGCAAATAAAGTGATTAAACGTTAATGTCTGAATGGAAAAGCATTAAGATATTCAGGCAAATGTGTTTAGAGTCTGAAGCAGTAACAAAGGCCTAAAAAGGGATAAAGGAGTTAGGAATGAGGAGATTGAGATCTTGAGAATCTGATTTGGGGGGGCTTTTTTTTTCTCTTTTCTGTTCTTTTTTTAACGGAGAGAAATAGGGAAGGAGTTAAATGGATGCAATAGCTTAGGGGACTAGCGATCGTGCCTGAAACACGTAAGAAAAGCCTCTAGGAGAGGGGGAACAGCTGCCCACAGGAAGGCTTACGGTTCGTTAGCTCTGGAGCCCAGGAAGGGCAAGGAGTCAGAAAACAAATTACACCAGAAACAGAGATGAGGGAGAAGCCAAAACCCTCAGAGAGCCTAAACGGTTGGCTACTGGGTCTCCACTGAGGGCAGGGGCCCCCAAGAAACCGGTCATTTGGAAGGACCAGAGACACTAAGTCCCAACCTCCTCTGAGGCTAGCGGAGTCAAAGGAACCTCAAGTCGACCCCTCACCGAAAAGCCGAAAACAGAACTGGAGAAATGTAAACAATGTGCAGGAGCCACCAACCGGGAAATGTTCCAGCTCCACCAGCAGCCGCCACAAAAGCGGCCGACACACACGCAGACACCCCGACCTCAGCGCCGCAGCTACAGGCACCTCGAGCTTCCCGGCCACCGTAGTAAGAGAAACGCCCCACCCCCTTCAAACCCAGTAGGTCAGCCACTTCCGGAGCACTAACGCCTATTGATTGGCAGCAACAGTAGCGGCGGCCTACAGGCCTCCGGTCCGTTTACTTCATCCCTTTTTCCTTTTTTCGTCCTGTTTGCCGCCTCAGACTCTAAGTCACCAATATAGCAAGAGCAGAACCAAGAGAAGGTATCCATCTATAAGCGGTGTCTCCGATAGACAAACTACATTATTCCTGCCATGACTTCCTGC
>NW_006791298.1:2376638-2378356 GCF_000442215.2 Lipotes vexillifer | reverse complement strand
TGCCATGACTTCCTGCTGAACAATTGGACTTCAACTCCCAGCTTGCCGTGCAACACTCCCTCTCCTCCAGCGCGGGAACTACAAGACCCAGCATGCACTGCCCCCCTTATTCTTCACTCTGCCCCTGACACCTGCAGACCTCAAAGGCGATTTCAGAGCATTCATTAAATCCTTTAGATTAATGTAGACCTTTCTACCAAGATCCACTTTGGTAAAAATACCAGTATTCCCTCCTTTCCTTTTGTGAAGGTGTTAAATATCAAGGAATATGTGAGTTCATTTTCCACGTTCAGATTATTTTCCAGAATTGAAACAGGACAGTCTGCAAAGGCTTTTTATGAAATGGAAATTTTTATCCTCATTCATAAGGGGTGTTGAGAGAAATACTAAATTATTGCAAAGTGTAATCCTGTGTCGTTTTTGCAGTACTGCAAGGTTGTGCTGGAACAAGGGCTACCAAACGTGCTCCCGAATTGCATAGGAAATTACAATAAGAGCGAGAAGTGAAAAATTAACAGTCTGTAGTACCAGACTATGAAACCACAAGGGAAAGAAAATCTTTCAGAATGCAGAGTTGAAAAGTTCAAAAGTAGATTTGAAAAGCGTTTTCAATTTTTTTTATGTGTTTAAATGGTTTGAATTATTATTATTCTCACAAAAACAGGTAACTGCAACTATTTATTTTCTGTTGTGCAGTAGGGCCACCAAGTAACCTATCATACAAAGGATATATAGCAAGATGTAACATTTTTTAGAGTGAGCAAACAAAATAACTGTTTTCTTGCCTGATTGGATAGACAGTGGTTCCACATTTTAAAATACAGAACTCTGTTTTGATTTCTTAGGACAGATAACACGCATTGAACAAGCTGTCTTGGATGCTTTTTTGTTACTTTCATAAAGACTCGGATTACAAGAATGAATTTTTTTTTGTTTTTTTGTGGGGTTTTTTTTGCAGTACGCGGGCCTCTCACTGTTGTGGCCTCTCCGGTTACGGAGCACAGGCTCCGGACGCGCAGGCTCAGCGGCCATGGCTCACGGGCCCAGCCGCTCCGCGGCATGTGGGATCTTCCCGGACCAGGGCACGAACCCGTGGCCCCTTCGTCGGCAGGCGGACGCTCAACCACTGCGCCACCAGGGAAGCCCTAGTTTATTTTTAATATCATACATTAACAGGACGAGAGAAACAATGCTTTGATTCTTTAAATAAACTACATGGTAATTATACAAAATAAAACTATGTATACCACAAACATTGGTAGTCTATGGATTTACAGCAAAAACAAATTTTAATTGGTTAGTAAAACAGTAGAATACTTTCCATTTTTACAACTTCACGTAGAAGTTACACAGGGAAATTATATTCTCTAACATTGGCATGGCATCAGCTACCATACAAACTGCTTTTCAACTCCAGTGTGCTAAATTATGCAACACAAGGCAGGTAAATATTTAAAACCTACGATCATGGAAAACAATCTGCTGCTTTCGATACTCATACACCAAAGCACTGTCTGTGAGAGAAAACATTTTCATCGGAATGATTCAGAGGTAGTAATAAACTATAATTAGGTTATCTGTTATTCATAGGTGTTTGTAGTAAATAAACACGTAATTGGATCCACTTATTAGGGTTGTTATTAAGGAAGCTTTAAAATATGCTAAATATTTGATACACATATTTCTAAAGTGGTTTCAATGATCAATTGTATAAATGA
>NW_006791298.1:2374717-2376628 GCF_000442215.2 Lipotes vexillifer | reverse complement strand
AAAGAGTCTAAAGAGTACATAATTTATGTAACAGACTTTAGGTTTTTAAAAGAGATTCTTGCAGCTGCAGTGCTCAGCAATATTCTCTCCTCTAAATGTGTCTTTGACTTTGCAATTCAGCCAATTGCCAACCACACAGAGTCAAAACTGGACAAGATGTTCATTTCGTTTCAACAAATACATGATAAGTGCTGCTAGGGGCAAAGCAATCTGCCTAGGCACTATAGTCTTTTTGAAGCACATACAGTTTTGATAATTAAGAAAGAATTAAAAGGAAGTGAAAAGAAGATAAGAGAGCTTTATCAGAATGGAAAACAGAAAGTAAAATATGTGTAACATCAACTTTTTTTATTATAAACACTTTTATTTTTAAACCATGTGAATGTCTTACCTAGTCAAAAAAATTTTAAATTAAAAATTAAAAGACCTTTGCAGTGGAATACCTGTGTAAGGGTCACAGATCTACACTTGGGCAAATTACTCTTCTCTCTGTGTTTCCGTTTCCTCAACTGTACAATAGGATGATAATAAAAGCCACCATAAAGTATTTAGAACAGGGCTTGGCACATAAAATATTTTTTGAAGGTAAAATTTTAGTCAGGGTGTTGAAAGTTTTAAAAATGAACCATGACCCTATTTTTAGAAAGTACCTAAATAATATCAATCATAAAATTAGTGAAAAATATGCTACTATATTTGAACTAGGTAGCGTTCTAAGTATTTAGAAACTGTCTTCAACATCAACTTTCAATAATCACTTATGCATTTGTTTAACTGAAACTCTTTAGTAGTGAATATACTTTCTAAAAGACAGGAGCTACATCTTAAACATCTGTGTCCCGCTCAGCTCTAAGCACCGTACTTTGTACAGAGTAATTTGTTCTCCATCAGTGTTTGTGGGAGTTCATGGTGATGACTGAGGCCCTGAAAACTCCCTTCTCATTCATACATATGCTATTTTTAACACCCGTGCTTTATTTTTTTTTAATATTTATTTATTTATTTGGCTGCCCCGGGTTTTAGTTGCGGTACACGGGATCTTCATTGCCACGTGCGGGATCTTTTCACTGTGGCATGCGGGATCTAGTTCCCTGACCAGGGATCGAACCCGGGCCCCCTGCATTGGGAGTGCAGAGTCTTAACCACTGGACCACCAGGGAAGTCCCTATTATTTTAATTAATAAATCAGATTGTATAATTAAATAATTATTAAAACCAGAATATTTGACTAATAGAATGCTACATTTAAAAATCATGAAAGGGCTTCCCTGGTGGCGCAGTGCTTGAGAGTCCGCCTGCCGATGCAGGAGACGCGGGTTCGTGCCCCGTTTCGGGAGGATCCCACATGCCGCGGAGCGGCTGGGCCCGTGAGCCGTGGCCGCTGAGCCTGCGCGTCCGGAGCCTGTGCTCCGCAAATGGGAGAGGCCACAACAGTGAGAGGCCCACATAACGCAAGAAAAAAAAAAAAAAAATCATGAAAAACAGCAATTCACTGCTTAGTGCATATATATATTTAAAACATTCATCTTAAGCGTCAAGCCCTTTCCAAAATTCATCATATCCCAGGTGTGTACTTTGAAAACATAGAAGCCATTCTAGTAGCATTGATTGTGATACAGCTCCAGGTTTTTGCTAGTAAACTTTTAATTCTTAACTTCTACCAAGTATACTTCTTATTCATCTCCCTCCAGGACCCAGAGAATGATGAAGGTCCTGTTTAATAAGTAAACATGTACCATGTATGACTGATCAGGAACATTATTTTGAGATAAATTGAACTCAGTCTTGATGAGATGAATACCTTGTGGAAATTATTAAAATTATTTTAAGGAAAACTTGGTGAAAACGTTTTCTCCTTTCCAGGTGAACTTATTTCTATCCCCTCTCCTACATCCTCAAGCTCACTCTTTC
>NW_006791298.1:2371027-2374703 GCF_000442215.2 Lipotes vexillifer | reverse complement strand
CTCTCCTACATCCTCAAGCTCCCTCTTTCCACTGCCCCCTTTGCCTCAGCCTACAAACGTGTACTGAATCCCCACAATTCTGAAAGCAACTTCAGCGGACTCAGTTTCCCCCCTAGATGCAATATTATTCCATCTTCCTTTTCCTTTCATAACCACACTTCAGCAAGTGCTACAAAGTAAACCTTAGCCTTGAAATGCAGCATAAAATCTATTCACAGCTAATATTTACTGAACACCCAGCACTGTGCTAATTCATGGAAATATGAAAAGAATTCAGAGAAGTAACTTATGGCTCACAGTGTGATAAACATTATGATAGGGGGAAGAACAGGGTGTTAAGAGAACAAGGAGTGTCAGTTATTCTCAAATAGAAGGATCCTAAAGGAGGAAGCCCTAAGATAACTTAAATGACAAAAATAATTTACTAGCTTCAGAAGAGGGAGATTCGACCAGTTTAGGATAACCCAGAAATTTATTATAGCTGGAACATGAGAGTTGGGGAGTGGTACTTGTATACTATGATAAGAGTGTTGAACTTTAATCTGGTTATAAAGGAAACCATTTAGGGAATGACGTAATTAAATTGCATTTTAGGCTGCTGCTTGCAGGATTATGGAGAATGGCTTGGGCTGGAAAGAACGGTTAGGAGATTATTTTCATAATTCAGGTTTTAAAAAATGGGAGACCTGAAATAAACAGTAATAAGGGAAGAGCAAAAAACTGGTCAGAGATATTAGGACAATAGAACTAAGAGGAGGGGCGAAGGAGGGAAGAAATCAAAGGAGACTCCCAGGTTTCTGTGTTTTTACTTTTCCACATGTTGAGTTAGGAATGCTTAAGCACCATCAGAGGACTATGCCCAGGAGGCAAGTAGATATGGAGCTTAAGAGGAAGATTTGAGCTGAATATATAGCTTTGGGACTCACTAGCTTTAGGTGAGAGTTGAAACCATGGGCATGGATAAGATTACGACCCAGGTGGATGGGCATCTGAGCTAGTAACCAGGAGGCCAAAAGGTGACAGAAATGAGGGAGGGTGGAGAACAATATATGTAAATATCATGACATTTTTCAAGGAACGGGATTTTTACATAAAAACAGAGGGTTACTGGTTTAGATGTAACATTGAAGAATAAGGAGAGAGCTGAACTCACCTCTGGACCCGGTGTTCATGAATAAATGAGACCAAAAAGACAAAAGGACATACTTTCAAGAAAGTTGCAGGGGGACAGAATCTTCAGAGAAGTGTCAGCATTTGTTAAGACCAGAAGGTGAGGCAAAAATTCTGTGAGGAGAATCCAGAGGTAGCGAATTAGAGCATCAGAGAAGCAATGGAAAGATTTTGAATGGAGAAAAGTAGCAGGAGATTGGGTCATAAGAAAGGAAGTAAATGTGAGAACACACAAAAAAGATGATGACCAAGGATGACAGGAATATGAGGAAGTACCCACTAGCCTCAAGGTCTCAAAACAGAAATCCTATACAAATCTGACATTCACCCTAACTTGTGCAGGTAGACTTCACTAGTCTTGACAGCAGAGAATGTAACTTACTGACTTATACTCAAATCTTTCTTTTACAATGGAACCCTAAATCAAACACTGTGGCCCAGTTCTCTTGGTTTAAGCATGAACATGTGAGATAATTCTTGGCAATGAGATGTGAGGGAAAATCTGCTACGGGGGGGCTTCTGGGAAAAGTTTTTCTCTCTAACAAAAAGCAGCACATGTTGTGTACCCACACCATAGCAGCATTATGCACAACCACTAAAAGGTGGACACAGCCCAAGTGTCCATCAACAGATAAATGGATAAGCAAAATGTGGTGTATGGACATAATGAACTATTACTCCTTAAAAAAGTAGGAAATCCTGACACATGCTACAATATGGATGAAACTTGAGGACATTACACTGAGTGAAATAAGCCAATCACAAAAAGACAAATACAGTTGACCCTAGAACAATGAGGGAGTTCGGGCAACCATCGCAAACGTGTTTCAAAAACACGTGCTTTTGAAAATCTGCACGTGTAACTCATAGTCAGCCCTACATAACCATAGTTCTGCATCCACAGAGTCAGTCAGCCAAGGATTCTGTAGCACTGTAGTATTTACTATTGAAAAAAATCTGAGTATAAGTGGACCCATTCAGTTTAAACCCATGTTGTTTAGGGGTCAACTGTACTGTAGGATTTCACTTAACCTGAGGTACCTAGAGTAGTCACATTTATAGAGATAGAAAGTAGAATGGTGATTACCAGGGGCTAGGGGGAGGGAGGAATGGAGTCATTACTTAATGGATATAGAGTTTCAGTTTTGTAAGGTAAAATGGATTCTGTAAAATAAATTGGATTCTTTTTCTTTTTTTTTTCTGGAGCTAGCCATCCTGGGAGGCCTGGTTTATTACAAATTCTTTTGCAAGCATTGAACCTCTTACAGGCAAGGGTTTGTGGACCAGAACTTCGACTCTGTGAATGAATGGTGTTAAAGATGTGGTGATGGTTACACAACAATGTGTATGTACTTAGTGTTACTGAACTGTACACTTAAAATGGTTAAAATAGTTAATTTTATGTTATGTGTATTTTACCACAGTAAAAATAATTGAAGAGAAAAAAAGCAGTGAATGCCAAGACCATTCAATGGCCAAAGGATAGTCTCTTCAACAAATAAATAGTGGTGGAACAACTGGGTTTCCACATGCAAAAGAATAAAGTTGGATCCTTACTTCATACCATGTTCAAAAATTAACTCAAAATGGATCAAAGATCTAAATATAAAAGTTTAAATGATAAAACCCCTAGAGTAAAACATACAGGTATATCTTCATGACTGGGATTTGACAACAGCTTCTTAGATGACACCAAAAGCACAAGCAAGAAAGAAAAAATAGAGAAATCATACTTCATCAAAATTAAAAACTTTCATGCATCAAAGGACACTATGAAGAAAACGAAAAGACAATCCACAGAATGGGAAAAAAAATATTTGCAAATTATATATCTGATAAGGGTCTAGTACCCAGAATATATAAAGAACTTAAAGATAGACAACAAAAAGACAGTAATCCAATTAAAAGATGGGCAAAAGACTTGAATAGACATTCTCCAAAGGATATGCACAGATGGCCAAAAAGCACATGAAAAGGTGTTTAACATCGCTAATCATATTTTTATGAAAAAGTGTATTTTATGTTTAAATATGCATATACATACATTTAAAGAGTAATATATAATGCTTGAAATTGCAAAATGTTTCTCAGCCACTGTATTAATCATGTATTTTGTATAACAAATTATCCATGTCTCAGTGGTTTTAAAAAACAATATTTATTATCACAATTTTTGTGGGTTAGGAATCTGGTCATGACTTAGCTGGGTCCTCTGCTTCCTGGTCTCTGCCAAGGCTGCAATCAAGGTCAGCCAAGGTCTGTGATCCCATCTGAAAATATGACTAGGAAAAAATGTGCTTCCAAGTTCATTCAGTGGTTGTTGACAGGATTCAGTTCTTTGCAGGTTGTTGGACTGAGGGCCTTCGTTTCTCACTAGCTATTGGTCATCGCCTCTCTCAGTTCTTTGCCACATGAGCCTCTCGAAAAAGCAGCCTGTTTCATCAAAGCATGTGAGCCAAGAAGGCAATAGAGAGAGTCTGCTAGCAAAGTGGAAGTCACACTCTTT
>NW_006791298.1:2358235-2370925 GCF_000442215.2 Lipotes vexillifer | reverse complement strand
CACTCTTTCAAAAGCCAATCATGGAAGTGACACCCCATCACTTTTGCTGTGTTCTACTTATTAGAAACAATCTGCTAGGCTGAGCCCACACGCAAGGGGAGATTATTACACAAAGGCATACATACAAGGAGGTGGGGATCACAGTAGGCCATTTTAGAAATATTCACCACAGTCACCATACACAACTGTTGCAAATACCAGGCTAATTCATAATTAACTTGGAACCACACATTGGAATAGGAACAGAAGCAAGAAAATGAATGCCTGGCTCTATTGTGGAATGAGTCTCTGCTATACAGGAATCTGTGGCATTCATGCTTTTTGAAACATAAGATTTGACAAGTTGTCTTTTTTCTTACCTAAGTATTTTGCCACTCAAATCCTCTCCATACTCTGAAGCAGTATCTGTACTTGATGTTGCTATCAGCAAATCCCAGAACTTTACAGCATTTGCATATAGCTGCCTTTTGTAGGGCAAAAGATGTGGAGAAGCATTTTCCTGGGACCTGAACAATGTTAGTGACAGGAACAGCTGTTTAGGGTGAAGGGTGGCACCAGGTTAGTGCTGAGAGCCAGTTAGAGAATGAGAAAGATACTCCTGTGTTTTCAGTATGATTTTTGTGATCATATTACACGTAGAGCCCTCTAAGGCAGGGGTCCCCAACCCCTGGGTTGCAGACCAGTACAGGTTCGCGGCTTGTTAGGAACTGTGCCACACAGCAGGAGGCGAGCAGTGGGCAAGCAATCGAAGCTTCATCTGCCGCTCCCCATCGCTCACATTACCGCCAGAACAATTCCCCACCCCACACCCCCATCCTCCACCCCCATCTGTGGAAAAATTGTCCCTTGTGCCAAAAACTTGGGGACTGCTGCTCTAAGGCATGGTTCCTCTTGCTTGGAGCTAGTGGCAGAACTGATGTATTTAAGGCACCTGAAACCCAGTGGGTAATAAAAGTCATACTCTTTGGCTTGTCTAACGTGTCTCAATTTTCAGATGATTTGAGCTCAGATAAGCATGAATTCAAAATTCACACTTTTCTCTCTTTGCTTCTTTTTATTCCTTCCATTCTTTTGAAAGTTACTATTTTTTCCAATTATAAAATAAAATATATAGAGATTGTAAATCATTGTAAACTGCCAAAAAGCAGTAAGAAAAAAGATCACTCAAAATTTCATTATCTATGGGACTAATTAAACTCAAAAAGCTTTTGCACAGCAAAGGAAACCACAAGCAAAATGAAAAGACAACCCACAAAGTGGGAGAAAATACTTGCAAATGATGCGACCAACAAGGGATTAGTCTCCAAAATTTATGAACAGCTTATTCAGCTCAATACCATAAAAACAAACAGCCCAATTAAAAAATGGGCAGAAGACCTAAATAGATGTTTCTCCAAAGAAGACATACAGGTGGCCAATAGGCACAAGAAAAGATGCTCAACATTGCTAATTATTAGAGAAATGCAAATCAAAACTACATGAGATATCACCTCACACCACACAGAATGACCATCATCAAAAAATCTACAAAAAATAAATGCTGGAGAGGGTGTGGAGAAAAGGGAACCCTCCTACACTGTTGGTGGGAATGTAAATTGGTACAGCCTCTATGGAGAACAGTATGGAGGTTCCACAAAAAATCTAAAAATAGAGCTACCATATGATCCAGCAATCCCACTCCTGGGCATATATCCATAGAAAGACATGGTTTGAAAAGATACATCCACCCCAATGTTCACTGAAACACAGTTTACAATAGCCAAGACATGGAAGCAACCTAAATGTCCATCGAGAGATGAATGGATAAAGAATATGTGAGATATATATATATATATATATATATATATATATATATATATAGTGGAATATTACTCAGCCATTAAAAAGAATGAAATAATGCCATTTTCAGCAACATGGATGGACCTGGAAATTATCATACTAAGTAAAGTAAATCAGACAAATATCATATGATATCACTTATATGTGGAATCTTAAAAAAACAAAATAAAGTTACAAATGACCTTATTTACAAAACAAAAACAGACTCACAGACTTAAGAGAATGAACTTATGGTTACCAGGTGGGATGGACTGGGGGGCGAAGGATAGATTGGGAGTTTGGGACTGACATGTACACACTGCTTTATTTAAAATAGATAACCCAAAAGGACATACTGTAAAAATAAAGAAATAAATTATTTTTGTTATCTAAAGGTGACCATTGTTGAAATTTTGATCTGTATTTCTTGGTATCTTTTCTTCTAAATGTAGTTTTTCATGTGTTTGTTTGACAGAGTTGTGATTACTTTACAAACAATTTTTTATTCAGCTCTTTTTGCTTACCATTAAAACATACAGCACTTTTCCATGTTATTATGAACTATTTTTAAACATTATTTTTTTAAACCTGTGCTCTTTTTTCCACCTTACACTGCCTTCCAGGGGAAAACAGCAAGTTAAATACTGCTCATAAACATTACTTCTGTTAAATCTAAATTTCAGCCTGACCCAATTTCAGATTCTTCTGAATCTAAAATAATCTCTCTCTCTCTCTCTCTCTCTCTCTCTCTCTCTCTCTCTCTCTCTCTCTCTCTCTCTTTCTTTTGATAGAAAACTATTTTGGGTGTTTGGAAACTAAGGAATTCAGTGAGCTTGGAGGAAGAGGAAAGAGTCTAATACCGGCAGCTTGTCACTTGAACCAAAAACCAGAACTCAAACTCTGAATTGGGAGAATGTTCAGAAACGAACTACTAACTTAATATTAAATATTGATATCACAAAAACTTTAGTTTTTAAATAAAATTATAAAAAGCTTCAATTTATATATTTTAAAGTAAAAAGACAGCCAGAAGCGACCTCTTGTAATTCTTTTTGACTTCTCTACAGAAACACGAAAGCTGGCAAGGATCTTGTTTATTAAGTCTCAGTACTTAGTTAAAGGATATTATTTACTTAATAATTCACAAAGTTTGTACCTCTGAATGCCAAAAGCCAGTTTTTTTAATGAATTTACTCTAGTTTTGAAAATGGTTAGACTTTGAGGCATGGCCAGTCATGCACTCAGTTGGTCAGGTGCCTAGGAGAACATGATATTATCTTGCCCTTGAGGAGCTAGAAATCTACTGAGGAAGACAAGTATGTACATACTAAATTATAAATCAAGGCAGAATGTGAACAGGACTTAATAAGATACAAAGTCTTATTGTGGCATAGAAGTATGTGTATACTTCAGAATATATATATTCTGATTTTTAAAATAACCCAGGTGTTTGATAAAAATTCAAACATTAAAGAATATATAACACAACCAAAATAATGACCCATAATAACTTGATGTATAATCTTAACGTTTTATGACTATGCTAACATGAAATATTATTATTACAAACATTTGTTAATGTTAATGAGTATGTCTGGACTGTATACAATGAGCTAGGCATTGTTTTAGATGTTGGGGTTATAGCTGAACAAAAACAGGGATTTCTGTTCAAGGAGCTTACATTTTAGTGGATTGAGACAGAGAATAAACAAAAAATAAAACAAGTAAATTATGTAGAATGCTAGAAGGTGATAAGTCCTATAGGGAGGTGGAGAGAGGAAGAAATAATAGAGGATGAAAAGAAGGACCAAGAGTCCTGAAGGATGGATTACAATTTAAAAATGGTGGTCAGGGTAGATCTCATTTAGAAGGTGACACGTGAATGAAAATTTAAAGGAGATAAGGGAATGAGGCAAGCAGATATGAGGGAAGAGCATTCAGGTAGAGGAGGCAGGCAGTACAAAAGTCCTAAGGTGGGCATGTGCCTTACCTGTGCACTTTTCTAGTCAGAAAAGATCTTTTAAGTATCTGGAAGCTGACAAGCTTGCTGTGGCTGATACTAGTTTTCCAACATTCTAATTTTCACTTAAAATTAGTGTGGTTTTCCTTGAAGTAACAGGTTCGTTTCACTCATTTTTTTAAAAATTTCTGTCAAATGCAAAATCTAAATAAATGTGGTTTGTCAGTTACTCTTTCATGAAAAAATGGTATTCCAAGAAAAATTGTCTAGTTTAGCTGGCAACTCAAATAATCACACATATGCTTCTCCTAAGACAACCATCCCACTTTGGTATGCAGCAGAAGTGCTTTAGTCATACTGCCTATTTTATCACCCAAAAGGTTTGCACTTAAGAGTTAAGATTCAGAGACTTCCCTGGTGGCATAGTGGTTAAGAATCCGCCTGCCAATTCAGGCGACAGGGGTTTGAGCCCTGGTCCAGGAAGATCGCACATGTCGCGGAGCAACTAAGCCCGTGTGCCACAACTACTGAAGCCCGTGTGCCTAGAGTCTGTGCTCTGCAACAAGAGAAGCCACCGCAACGAGGAGGCCGCGCACCAAAACGAAGAGTAGCCCCTGCTCGCCACAACTAGAGAAAGCCTGTGGCGCAGCAACAAAGACCCAACACAGCCAAAAATTAATTAATTAGTTATTTTTAAAAGAGTTAAGATTCAATGAAATTAGTCATTTCTACTGTTTCATCAATGACAATTATAAATTAAAGTGACATTTTTACTTCAAGTTCATGGTAGCGGGTAATACAATGGCTACTAGTAGAGAAACAGTTATTCTATTGTGTCATAAACCCAAATATCTACATATTAATATTCATTTATTTCAGAATAATAATTGCTACTATGTATTGGGTGCCTGTTATTGTGACTGGAGCTTTTACATATATTATCTCATTCTGTCCTTTTAGTAACTCTTAAAGTTGTAGCTATCACATTCAGACCTAAAGTACCCAGCAGAAGATGGACTTTTTTTTGGTGCTGCTTTTTTTTGTTGTTGTAGTAAAATACAGATAGCATGAAATTCACCATTTCAACCATTTCAAAATATATAGTTCAGTTCCATTTAGTAAATTCACAATGTTGTAGAGCCATCACTACTATCTAGTTCCAGAATGTTCTCCTCACCCTAAAAAGAAACTTCATACTGATTAAGCAGTCATTCTCTATTTGTCCCTTCCCCTGACCCCTGGAAACTACTAGTATACTTTCTGTTTCTATGGATTTGCTTATTCTGGTTATTTCATATAAATGGACTCATACAACACGTGGTCTTCTGTGTCTGGCTTCTTTCACTTAGCATATAGTTTTGTTTTGTTTTGTTTTTGCGGTACACGGGCCTCTCACTGTTGTGGCCTCTCCCGTTGCGGAGCACAGACTCCGGACGCGCAGGTTCAGTGGCCATGGCTCACGGGCCCAGCCGCTCCGTGGCATGTGGGATCCTCCCGGACCGGGGCACGAACCCATGTCCCCTGCATCAGCAGGCGGACTCTCAACCACTGCGCCACCAGGGAAGTCCTAGCATATAGTTTTAAAGGTTCATTCATGATGTAGCATATATCAGTACTTCATCCCTTTTTATGGCTGAAAAATATTCTGTTGTATTGATATACCACATTTTGCTTATTCATTCATCTCTTGATGGGCATGTGGATTATATACACTTTTTGGATACGTGAATAATGCTGCAGGGAACATTGGCATACAAGTGTCTGTTTACATCCCTGTTTTCAATTATGCTGGGTGTATATGTGGGAGTGGAATTGGTAACTCCACTCCAGATCATATGGTAACTCTATGTTTCACTTTTTGACGAACTGCCAAACTCTTTTTCACAGCAACTGTACCATTTTATATTCCCATCAGCAAATGTGTGAAGGTTCCCACTTATCTACATCTTTTCCAACACTTATTATGACACATCATTTTTTCACTTTTTAAAAAATATTTATTCATTTATTTATTTGGTTGTGCTGGGTCTTAGCTGCAGCAGGCAGGCTCCTTAGTTGTGGCACCCTGGCTCCATAGCTGTGGCATGCAAACTCTTGGTTGTGGCATGCATGTGGGACCTAGTTCCCTGACCAGGGATTGAACCCGGGCCCCCTGCATTGGGAGCACGGTGTCTTATCCACTGTGCCACCAGGGAAGTCCCTATTTTTCACTTTTTGATTATAGCATCCTAGTAGGTGTGAAGTTGTTCTAACTGTATTTTCTTAGATTCTGTTTGTCTATTTGGCATCCATTCATCACAGGGCAAATATTATATTACTTATGTTTTCTTATTATCTGTATTCTTTTTTTCTTTCTTTCTTTCTTTCTTTCTTTCTTTCTTTCTTTCTTTCTTTCTTTCTTTCTTTTTGGCTTCATTGGGTCTTCGTTGCTGCACACCGGCTTTCTCTAGTTGCGGCGAGCAGGGGCTACTGGTTGTTGCGGTGCACAGGCTTTGCATTGCTGTGGCTTTTCTTGTTGCGGAGCATGAGTTCTAGGCACGTGGGCTTCAGTAGTTGTGGCATGCAGGCTCAGTAGTTGTGGTGTATGGGCTTAGTTGTTCCACAGCATGTGGGATCTTCCTGGACCAGGGCTTGAACCTGTGTCCCTTGCATTGGCAGGCGGATTCTTAACCACTGCACCACCAGGGAAGTCTGTATTTTCGGTATTCTTGATGCTCTGGCATTTGGGGACCTTACAGACCCAGAGAGAGAATACCCCTCCAAGGGCTGGCTAATTCCTAAAGATAATAACAATTTGTCAGTTGAGCATGGGTTTAATATGTAAACCAACCAATACTGAGTCTATACGCTCAACCATCTCCTTATCTAACTCTCACACACTAAGCCAATATTTCCCCTGCTCTAAATGATCCCAGGGCCAGGTATCAGGCAACTAGTGACCATAGTCTTTCACCAATGAGTATGATGTTCATTATGGGTTTTCCATAGATGTCTGTTCTCAGTTTGAGGAAGTTCTCTTGTATTCCTAGTTTGTTGAGTGTTTTTTTATCATAAAAGGGCATTAGATTTTTTTTCAAATGTATGATTGATGATCATGTTGCTTTTGTTGTTCATTCTATGAATATGATATACATATATACTGATTACGTTCACCTGTATTACTGATCTTATATAATTGAATAAACAAGAATCCTTGGAGAAATCTGTTTCCCCCTCTCCCTTGCCTCCAATATCTATTCAGCCTCCAGGTTCCACTGGTTCTACCTCAAAAAATCCTAAATCAGGCATTTCTTATCCACACCTGTTGATCTTTAGCAAGGAAGTTCAAATTTCCTCTTTACCGCCCTCCTCCATTACACAACCTTTTGTTCTCTCCAGGAATAAAGATTAAAGAAAGACACAGCAACTCTATTCTAGTCGTAGCTTTTTTCATTAGGCACACCTTCCCTTCTTCTTCAGACCCCACCCCTCTACGACCATAGACCTAGGCTGGCCCATAATTCTTCATCCCTTAAGTCAATCAATTCAAGCATTGGCATATGACAAACTGTTCTAACATTGATATAGAAATGCAAGGAAACCAGAATAGCCAAAACAATCTTGAAAACAGAACTAAGTTGGAGGATTTATCCTTCCCAATATCAAATTTTAGAGGATTTGTCTTCCCAATTTCAAAATTTACTACAGTAATCAAGACTACATGGTATTGGCATAAAGGTAGACATATATATCAATGGAACAGAATTGAAAATCTAGAAATAAGTGCTTACATCTATGATCAGTTGATTTTCAACAAAGGTGCTAAGGCAATTCAATAGGGAAAGGATAGATTTTTCAATGGTACTGGGAAAATTGTATTACCAAATGCAAAGCAATCAGTTTAGACCTGTACCTCATGCCTTACACAAATATCAACCCAAAATATAGACCTAATGTAAGAGCTGAAACAATAAATTTATTAGAAGAAAACATAGGAGTAAATCTTCATGATTGTAGGTTAGGCAAAGATTTCTTAGATACAGTACCAGAAGCATAAATGATTAAACAAAAACATTACAAATTTAACTTTATCAAAATTAAATGTATTTTGCTTCAAAAGGTTTTCATTTTCATTAAGAAAGTGAAGGGCTTCCCTGGTGGCGCAGTGGTTGAGAGTCCGCCTGCTGATGCAGGGGACATGGGTTTGTGCCCCGGTCCGGGAGGATCCCACATGCCACGGAGCGGCTGGGCCCGTGAGCCATGGCCGCTGAGCCTGCGCGTCCGGAGCCTGTGCTCCGCAACGGGAGAGGCCACAACAGTGAGAGGCTCGCGTACTGCAAAAAAAAAAAAAAGAAAGTGAAAAAATAAGCATATCGTGCTGCTGATAAGAGACTTGTCTCCAGAGTATATAAAGAACACTACAACTCAATCATAAAAAGACAAACCAATTTAAAAATGGGCAAAGGATTTGAATAGACATTTCTCCAAAGGAGAAAGATGTTCTACATCATTAGCATCAAAGAAATGCAAACCAAAACCACAAAGATGCCATTTTACACCCACTAGTTTTGGTTATAATCTAAAACACAGACAATAGCAAGTGTTTACAAACAGTTCATACACCTCAATATCAAAAACAACAATAACAACCCAATCAAAAAATGGGCAGAAGGGGACTTCCCTGGCAGTCCAGTGTTTAAGACTCTGTGCTTCCAGTGCAGAGGGCACGGTTTGACCCCTGGTCAGGGAACTAAGATCCCACATGCCACACCTTGCGGCCAAATAAAAAAAAAAAAAAAAAAATGGACAGAAGACCTAAACAGACATTTCTCCAAAAGAGACATACAGATGGCCAAGAGGTACATGAAAAGATGTTCAACATCACTAATTATTAGAGAAATGGAAATCAAAACTACCATGAGGTATCACCTCACATTGATCAGAATGGCCATCATCAAAATGTCTACAAATAATAAATGCTGGAGAGGGTGTGGAGAAAAGAGAACCCTCTCCTACACTGTTGATGGGAATGTAAATTGGTACAACCACTATGGAGAACAATATGGAGGTTCCTCAAAAAACTAAACATAGAGTTACCATATGATCCAGCAATCCCACTCCTGGGCATATATCTGGAGAAAACTATAATTCAAAACGATAATGCACCCCAATGTTCATAACAGCACTATTAACAATAGTCAAGACATGGAATCAACCTAAATGTCCTTCGATAGATGAATGGATAAAGAAGATGTGGTATATATATATATATATATATATATATATATATATATATATATAGACAGTGGAATATTACTCAGCCATTAGAAAAGAATTGAAATAATAGCAAATGTTGACAAGCATGTGGAAAATCAGAACTCTCATGTATTACTGGTGGGGATATAAAAGGGTGCAGCTGTTTTGGAAAATAAGAAGTTCCTCTAAAAGTTGAACATAGAATTACCATAAAACCCAGCAATGCCACTCTGAGGTACATATCCAAGAGAAAAGGAATATATATGTACACAAAAACTTGTATACAAATATCTGTACCAGCATTATTCATACCGGCCAAAGAGTGAAAACAGTTCAAATATCCATCAATTGTTTAATACATAAAGAAATCCTTACAATAGAATGGTATTTAGTCACAAAAAAAGAATGAAGTACTGACATATGCTACAACACAGACGAACCTTGAAAACATTATGTTATGTTAAGAAGCCACACACAAAAGACTATGTATTGTATTGTTTCATTTCTATGAAATGTCCAGAACAGGCAAATCCATATAGACAGAACTGAATTAGTGGTTGCCAGATTCTGGGGGGAAGGAGAGGATGGTAAATGACTATTGATGGATATAGGATTTCTCTTGGGGTGATGAAATATTCTAGAATTAGTGGTGATGGTTGCACAATTTTGTGAATATACTAAAAAATGCTGCATTGTACACTTGAAAAGGGTGAATTTAATAATATGTGAATTATATCTCAACAACAACAACAAAAGGATGTAGGTAATGGAACAGATTCGGTGATGGAAGAGAAATGTGCTCTGTTTGAAGATGTTAACATGTTAAGTCTTAGGTACCTCCAGAATATCCTGGTAGATACCCCAAGCAGGCATTTGGAATTACTTCACTACAGTTCTGGAGACAGTCCAAAAGTCAGGTGAGTTTTGAAACCACAAAAAATGTGAGATCATGTATGGACAGCACAGCAGTTCAACCAAATCTCTCCTTAATACAGTATATCAAGCCCTCTAGGAATGGCCTTTGCACTCTTCTCAGCCTGATCTTTCATCACTCTGTGTCTCAGATATTTTTCTCAACAAACTGAATTATATTCATTTATTAAACAAATATTTAGTGCTCAATACAGGGAATAAACGAGTGAGCAAAGCAGACATAGATAGTCCCTGACTTCAGGGAGCTTGCAGTTTAGAAAAGTAAACAAGTAATTATATTTTAGTGTGGTTGGTGCTACGATTAGGAGAACAAGCTAAGATACTATCCCATTCTTTCTTCATAAAGTAGAGCCAAGTGCCTCTTCGTTGTGGTCTCAGAGCACACTTTACATGTTTTCATTAACTTACCACATCATCTGTGTTAAACTTTATCTACATTTGCATTTTCCATCCTAACTGTAATCTTCTCAAATTTGATTTACTATCTTTGTAAGCCATAACAATGCTGATTAAATAATATGAACTCAATAGGTGTTTGTATATGGCTATGGTTAAAGAGTATCCACTCTGCAGCCAAATTACGTGAATCCTAATCCAAGTTCTGACACTTCGTAGCTGCTTGATCTTTGGCCAAGATATCTAACTTCTCTGTGTTCAGTTTCTTCACCTGTAAAATGAGAATAATAGCAGCACCTACTATGCAACTAGAGATTATCCTACTAAGTGAAGTCAGAAAGAGAAAGACAAATGCCGTATGATATCATTTATATGTGGAATCTAAAATATGACACAAATTAACATATCTATGAGACAGAAACTGAATCATGGACATAGAGAACAAACTGGTTGTTGCCAAGGGGGAGGGGTTTAGGGAAGGCATGGAATGGGAGGTTGGGGTTAGCTGATGCAAGCTTTTATAATAGAATGGATAAACAACAGGGTCCTACTGTATAGCACAGAGAACTATATTCAGTATCCTATAATAAACCGTAATGGAAAAGAATGTGTATTTATATATATATACATATATAGCTGAATCACTTTGCTGTACAACAGTAAATAACACATCGTAAATCAACTATACTTCAATAAAAATAAATAAATAATTTTTAAAAAAGAAGAATGAATGGGAAATAAAGAAGAGAAAAAAATAATAGCACAAACCGTATAAGGTTCTTGTGACTATTACAAGAATTCATGTAAGTAAAGTACATGCATGAAACAGTGCTGGACATATATTTTCTGCTCTTATTATGTTCACTTTACTAAACGTCATATACCCTGTTGTTATCATTCTTACTGTAATAGCCAAGTTGGCTAATTTCAAAGAATAACTCCTTAACATGGGTATCTGTGTTTCAAATTATAACTGTGAGACTAAAGATACCCTCCTTCACACAAAGTATAGCATGAAAGTTGGTCAGATTAAATTTTTCCGTAAAGTTCATCACAGTATTACATATGGAAATATATTTGGCATAGAAACCTACTGAATTAAACAGATTTCAATGAGCTGCCAGTAGATGGCTCTCTTAATATGCTATTTGTGCTTTTATGCATGGAGTCACACCTTCAAAAAACCCTGCTAACAGGGTAGAAATGGCTCTCCAGGAATTATCTAATTTATTTGTCTATCTTCTGGTAGGATGTACAATCCGCAGGTGTAAATTCATTTGCAGAGGTACTTTTTCAGTGGATAGTTGTGGTGTTTTTTGTTTGTTTGTAAGAAAACGTATGAAAACCATTTTGGAAATGTTTTCGTCGGAGCCTATCTTTATCTGTCATGATAGATGGATGAACGTAATTTATACCTTAAATTTTTCATGGAAAATGGACTTCCAATTTTCTTGATATCTCATTTTTTTATAATAACTTTAGACATGGCTAATTCTTCCCTTAGTTTTTCTTCGTATTATAAAGCTAAGTAATGACTTATAAAACTCTAACTTTACTATATCAGTTAGTTGTGCAGGACCTTTCCATTCCCATAGCATTTTTTAAAATTTATTTATTTTTGGCTGCGTTGGGTCTTCATTGCTGTGTGCAGGCTTTGGTGAGCAGGGGTACTCTTCTTTGTGGTGCTCAGGCTGCTCACTGTGGTGACATCTCTTGTTGTGGAGCACGGGCTCTAGGCGCTCGGCCTTCAGTAGTTGTGGCTCACGTGCTTAGTTGCTCTGTGGCATGTGGGATCTTCCGGGACCAGGGATCGAACTGGTGTCCCCTGCACTAGCAGGCGGATTCTCAACCACTGTGCCACCAGGGAAGTCCCTCCCATAGCATTTTACCTTTATTTTATTATATTGTGATTTATCGGCTTTTACTAGTTTTACTATTAGTTCATCAAATGTTTGGAGAATAAAGCTGAGACAGGCTGGGACCTGGGACCCTTTGCTGGGACCTGTGACCCTTTGCTAAAGTGCTGCAATGCTTGTACCAGGACACACCTCTCCTCAAGCTGCAAAATGCAAAGAAACTATATGGGACTAAAAATAACTGCGTGCATGTGCAGCTGGGGTAAATTCTGGACCCAAAAGATACAAAGAGACCAAAAAACCCAACTGCCACTTCTGCCTGGAGCAAAAACAGGGTGTCAGGAGCAAAAGCACAATACTGAGCATGCCCCTGCACATAGCACCACCTAAGGGGTGGGCAAACCACCTAAACTATGCCTCCGGCCAGAAACCTGGACACACCCCTACCCTCACCCCATAGAAGGAACCTGCTTGCCCCCCCACCCCCCCCAC
>NW_006791298.1:2307293-2358071 GCF_000442215.2 Lipotes vexillifer | reverse complement strand
CCCCCCCCCCCCCCCCACCCCCACCCCACCCCCGGCCCAGTAAGGGAACCTGCTGTTTGTTCTTGCTCCCTGCTGCTGCAGCAGGGACCTCAATAAAGCCTTGCCTGAATTTCTGGTCTGGCCTCTAGTCAATTTCTATTGCTTGGGGAAGGCCAAGAACTCTGGCCGTTAACAAAACTATACTCTAGTCGCCAAAATGTTTGTTGCTATGACAGGTATATCCAAATATTCACTAGTTAAACCTTATAACCTATAGTGTTCATAACCCTATCCACTGTTTCTGCAAAATTATAGAACTTATTTTCTCAGATTATATGTCTAAACTCCTGAATACACCTGTGCTCTACAGTTCCATCCCTTCCTAGGCCATTCTGTTGGGGGATGCCCAGTCTCTTCACTGCTTTCACACACACACACACACACACACACACACACACACACACACAAAACAAAACAAAAAAATACTCGCACTCAAGCACTTGATAAAGATCTGCAGAATCCTAGAGAGGGGTCATAGGGAAAGGTGCTTTTTGGAATATTCTTTTGATTCACTTCGTATCTCCTCCTCATCACTTCTCTCCATTTCTTCCCTATATATCCAGAATTCTAAAAATAAACTCAACCCTCTTCTTTATGGAACAGATCTGCCAAAAGTCAGACCTCAAGTTCCACAGACTTCTCAGCTGATCCCATGGGTAGCCCTAGAGCTGGGATGGCTCTTCAGATATGTCTTCAGTCAAGGAAAAAGGCCAGGCCTTGGTATCCCTCATTGATCAGTTTTTGGATGCAAGCTGCTCCCAGGGAGGTGTCATAACCCCCTCCCTGATTGAGGCTACCCCCTTTGTCTAAGGGCAATTCCCAGAGAGAGAGACTCAGCTTTAAGCTGTCAGCAGCCAACACTCGCCAAAGCTGGGGGAAACCAGTGCTTCCATCCTAAAAGTGGCGTCTGGGTGGTGCACCACAGAATCTACTTCAGAGTCCATCTTTAGAAGAAGAAGATAAGTCCCCAAAAGCAAGAAATAAATCCAGAAAGAAATGGAGACACCCAATAATATTATTTGGGTTCCTCAGTCCAGCTTCATCCCTGGAATTCCTAGTTACCTGAGCCAGTAGATTCCATTTTCTGCTTAGGTTATTTGAAATTGGGTTTCTGTCACTTGCAGCTGAAAGATCTCTGATCAATAACACCTCATGTTTGAAGAAAGTGATAATCACTATTCTATTCTTTCAGCAATTACAATGTCATAATTTATTTGTTTACACATCTCTCTAATTAGACAGTAAATTTCTTATAGGATCATATTTTATTCATCCTATCTGTAGCATCTATGGCAGTGGTAAGTAAAGGAGATAATGAACAAATATTTGTTGAATTAATGAATAAGAAAATGCCAAAACGGGGCTTCCCTGGTGGTGCAGTGGTTAAGAATCCACCTGCCAATGCAGGGGACATGGGTTCAAGCCCTGGTCTGGGAAGATCCCACATGCCGCAGCACAGCTAAGCCCATGAGCCACAACTACTGAGCCCATGTGCCACGGCTACTGAAGCCCACAGTGAGCAGCCCGTGCACTACAACGAAGAGTAGCCCCTGCTCGTCTCAACTAGAGAAAGCCCACACACAGCAACAAAGACCCAAAGCAGCCAAAAAGTAAAATAAAAGAAAGAAAGAAAGAAGACACCAAAACGATAGACAATGCACAGGAATAGACGTGGATGAGTTCACAGAGCACATTAAGTAAGGAAAGGATAGTCAAATGTTGACTTGAAAGGCATATTTGGCCTATCAGATTTCACTTTCCTTCTCTTAGCCCAGTCTAAGTTGGAATTTCACCCAAGATACTGATTCATCAATATTATGTAGCCTTTGGTTGACATTTAAGCTAAGTTTGGTGGAATGCTCATTTATTCTTAAAATACACTTTTTGCCTTTTCTATGGTTCTGAGCTCCATGTTCATTCTTGGTCTAGTGATTTGTTCACTGTGTATTTGGTCCCAGGCCCTGTGCTGGACTCTGGGAATATAGCAATGAGTATGACAGAAAGCTCTGTCCCCAGGGAGTGTATATTCTTTAAAAGAAGACAGATTTTAAACAAGTAATTACAAATGCAATATGTACCACAAAAGGTAATTATGGGAGTGTATAGCACAACCTAAATTGAGATTAGGGAAATCGTCCCTGAGAAAGTGACATTTCTATAGAGAACTGAAGGAAGAGTAGAAATTAGCTCCCAGAAGCCCCCAACAAACATGTTATTTTGTCTCATTAGGCCTGAAATAATCCGTAGAGTCCGAGGAATAGATGAATTCACTCAATAGGAATTCACTGAGTAGTTAAACTAACCAGAATCCCCTTCTGGAGCTGAAGGTGAGGTTAATCCCACCCAAATTACATGACTGAGAATGGGGGAGGGATTTTTTCCCAAAGGAGATTTTTGGCTACAGCTACAAAGAAAAAGCAGAAATTTGTGCCGAGCAGCAAGCACAAGCACCCCTTTATAGGGAGGAAGACTTGATTCACAGAGGCTGCTAGAAGACCTTTCCAGTATTCAAGTGAGAGATGAAAGTGACTTGGATAAGGAGAGGCCAATGAAGGTTGAGAGAATTGGACAGGACTTGATAACTAATCGGATAAAAAGGTAAAGAGTGGGGAGACTAATCAAAGATGACTCCAAGATTAAATTTTTTTCCTTCTCAGGCTGTGACATAGTTAGCCTAGATGTCCTAAGAATTTCCTGGCTATGGGTACATGAATGAGAAAAGATTTCCCGAGCTTATCCTAAAGTTCCTTTTTGGTGTTTTCTAAGTTAAGCTTATAAATGTCTCCTTTGCCCTTTAAAGTTCTCTCTGTTCTTCTGGATCCTCATATGCTTCTTTTTATAACGTTCTGCTTGTCTGAACCATATTCATTAATTAAATGTTAAGGCTACTTCTACCTTAGCTTCTTTATTCACAATATTAGGCAAGCATTTGACCCTTAATATATATATATATATTTTTTTTTTTATACACAATGTATTTATTTATTTATTTATGGCTGTGTTGGGTCTTCATTTCTGTGCATGGGCTTTCTCTAGTTGTGGCAAGTGGGGGTCACTCTTCATCGCGGTGCGCAGGCCTCTCACTATCGCGGCCTCTGTTGTTGCGGAGCACAGGCTCCAGACGCGCAGGCTCAGTAATTGTGGCTCACGGGCCCAGTTGCTCCATGGCATGTGGGATTTTCCCAGACCAGGGCTCGAACCTGTGTCGTCTGCATTGGCAGGCAGATTCTCAACCACTGCGCCACCAGGGAAGCCCTGACCCTTAATATTAACCAGTGGTGAATGTCATGAAATTTGAAATTCCTTCAAAGTAGTTCTTTAAGTATCAAAAAATAGTATACCCAAAATTGTAGACACAGATTGGGGTGGCTACTCATATTTCCCCTGTCTTTCTATCTGCTAAGAAATTCCAGATCACTGGGCACAAAGGTAGGCATATGATCCAGACTGAGTCTGTTTAAATTCCTCATTCCCCAGCCACAGTGATTCATCCAACGGATGGGCTCATCATTCCTTCCTAGAGATTTTTCAAACTGACGCTGAGAAAAAGAGATTCACTTTCTTCTAAAAAAAAAATAAGTTGAAAGAAGGCAATTACAGGTTGCTTTGTCTGTGTACTCTTCATGAATGCAGTTCATCTATAGAAGGAAAGATTGACACCACTGGGCAAAAAGATACAGAGACACAAGGTATGGAAAGAGAGACAGAGACAGAGAGACAGAGATATTGAAATCTGGTAGCATTTATATCCTTGGGTCTTGAAGGCCTGGGAGCTATCTTAACTTCTGACCTTCCTGTAATTCGATCATGTGCTCTAGAAAAGCAAGGATCCCAAGTGCCTGGCACATGACAGCCACTCCAAGAATAATTGTTGAGATAGAGACTTCACTTTGGACCAAGATGGAATGATAGGAACCACATTTACACTCCCTTCTGAAACAATTTAAAAGACAGAGAAAATACATGGAAAAAAAAGGTTTTTATTTATTTTTGTATTCTTATGTTTTTGGTCGTGGCATGAGGGATCCTAGTCCCCCCACCAGGGATGGAACCTGCACCCCCTGCAGTGGAAGCAGTGGAGCCCTAACCACTGGAGCACCAGAGAAGCCCCCAAAAATGGTTTTTAGACATTGGACATCAGACAGTACAGAACAGTGTGATTTCTGAGAGAAAAGAAACAAAGTGAGCCCTATAAGTACCCCCTTTTTATTGTCTGGAGAGTTTTCATACTGCGTTGCAAAGAGAGGGGCCGCTGGTGGAGTCTCACAGTCTCTCTGAGTTGAGAAGATGGAGCTGGGGTCATGGGAGGACAAGGCAGCTAGAGTTCTCAGGGCAGCATACCAGAGAGGAGACTGCTGCACAGAGAGAGTGCTCTGAAGATCTGCAGAGTTCTTCTTCATTGTTTAGCTGACTCTTGATCAGAGGATATATATGAGGAACAATCTGAAGTGGGAACTGGAAAAAAAAAAGTTTCCTATAATTTTCTTTGAGCAGATCTGTGTTCCAACTTGGAAAATAAATATATTCTTATAGTTTCCAATGAACAAAAGCTCTAGTAATTAAAAAAAATTCTTGAATGAATGTGAATCAGTCCATTCTCCCTTTTTCCTTAAGCTAGTTCTAGTTGGGTTTCTGTTGCTTGCAACCAAAGAATCTTAGCCAATACCTCTTAAAATTCCACTTCTGAAGTTATCTTCAGAAACTAACAAAGAATTCCAAAGACTTTGGTTATAAGAATGTCTATCATTTTAATGTTTATAAATGTCAAAACTCAGATTTTCTGATATTCCCAAAGATTTTTCTATGCAAATTGGTAAATTAATCTAATAAAATACTATGTAATAACTAACAGGACATTTTAGTTTCTCACTTGACATAGAAATATGCTTATGATATATTGATTAGTTTTTTAAAAAATTAAAAATTTCCATTCCAAGTTATAAAACAGAATATACAGTTTTTATTGTGCATATGGATATATGCATATAAAGTGTGGAAGAATGTTTCTTAAAACTTTAATAATCCTTTTCTCTGGCTGGTGGAATTTCAGGTAGTTTTTATCCTTAAAAAGAAAAGTATCTGTGTTTTTGGATTACCCATCCTACAACAAATTTATTTCAACTCTCTTTTTCACTGCCTGTCTTAGTTGACCTCTGAGGTTTTGTTTTTGATCTAAAGTTTACCCCAATTTTCAGTTTATTTGCAAAGCAGAGAACGTTGACATAATTTTAGTCAGTTGAATAATTAAAAGTCCTTTCCTATTCAGATTACAAATTACTCCTATTTCCCCAAACCCTCTTACAGAGCTCTAATCTTTGCACTTTTACAACTTAACAACCGTATACACAGTACACTTACTAGAGGCACAATAAAAATTGTTAGATAGATGGTTATTCTGTCAGTAATATCCTAAGGGAGAGATGCTGTATACCAAAGGTATATGTTTGATAAAATGGGGCCGGAGAGGTTTTAAACTTTTACCAAAATGCATCAAAGCAGCTCAGTTATTAAGCTTAGAAATGTTTCCTAGTGCCTGGCTGATCTAATGCTTTGGCAAATATTGAAAGTGACCTATGTCCATAGGGGGAAGCACATTACGCCTCATGATTCGATGTCCCAGATTTTCCAGAGAAGACCTGGTTTATTTCTTACTTTTGTTTTTCCATAGCAAAGGTCATTCCTTTATTGGATTTTAACTTTTATATCTCTCAAAGAGTTTTCCTGTAAATAAATTCATGCATTTGAGTAAAAACTCTTTTTCTAGATTACAAATCCCATTTTTAATTTAGAAAGATGAGCCAACAAAGCATCAGGATTGGAACAATTAATCCTCCGATAGGGTAATGTGGTACTGGTGACCCAAACAGGATCAGGGAGATATATGAATGTTGTGGATATTAAAAACTAATTTGGGGCTCACACTTGGTAACTACAAGAAACTACCACCTTGAATTCCCAATTTGCATCTTAATTACTTCTGACCTTGAATTCTCGTCTCAGATATAAAGCTAACTAGCTGTATAAAAGACCCTCAATCAGTCAGTTGCTTTCATCTATTTATCTCTCTAGTAGAATTTTGAAACATGATCTATCAGCCATGCTGGGTTGTTTGAGAATCAAATGTAATAGTGAATGCACAAGTGATTTAAAAAGCACTGTTTGTATTTGCTAAGAGTCCTTTGTTAAAATCTTACTATGGAAGTTAAAAAATACAACACAAAATGACTGAGCTGCTCTGGTTGAAGCGGTTATGAAGGGCAGAGCCCTTCATACAAATTTGGTATGTTACTCTTGCTTCTTCTTATGTTTATCAGAGAAAAATTGGAACAAGAAGAAAAAAGAAAAATCAGTAATAATTCTACCACATAGAGAACTGTTTGTGGAACTACGTTTTTCCAGACCCCAAAGAATATCTTCAAACAAACTTGATCAGGTGGCTGGTTGATCAGAATGAAATCTCTTTCCCATTGTTCCATGGAGCTGGGATAAGTGAGGTTTTGAGCCAATAGTCAAAGTGAGGAAGGCAGATTTCATCATCAAATCCTGGAGGCAATGAAACACATGGCCAGAATGAGGAGACAAAGTCCAGAACCTGCTGGATGATGAATCTGATTGGAGCCAGACTGAAGCAAACATAGAAACAAAGAAGCCCTGGATAACATCTAGAAACAGACTAGAATTCCTTCAGCTTTTTTTTCTTTGCCCCGATCGAACCCACGCCTCTGGCAGTGGGAGCGCTGTGTCCGAACCACTGGACCACCAGGGAATTCCTCTTTAGCTTGTGTTTTATGGACCAGCAGCTGAAAATTCTTGGATTAATCAGACTAGTAAACAGAGTCAGGGTCATCAAAGTAATTTAACTTAAAGTTTTGTTGAGCTTATAAAATGGCAGTTCTGAATTTTTGGTTAAAGTTTTAGCTGCTATTAAAACGTTATTTTGAATATACTTTGAATTATAAAAGCAAAATAAAGATAATTTTTGTACCTTTTTTTCATTTAATTGGAATTATTTTCAAGTTTCTGCAAATGTAATTGTAAAGCATTAAGTATTTATTGGTAAATAATGTATGTATTTCCAATCCAAGAAATATAATGAGTGAAGTTGAAATAAGTGCTTTATTTATTTTTTAATTTTTTAACATCTTTATTGGAGTACAATTGCTTTACAATGGTGTGTTAGTTTCTGCTTTATAACAAAGTGAATCAGTTATACGTATACATATGTCCCCATATCTCTTCCCTCTTGTGTCTCCCTCCCTGCCACCCTCCCTATCCCACCCCTCTAGGTGGTCACAAAGCACTGAGCTGATCTCACTGTGCTATGCGGCTGCTTCCCACTATCTATCTATTTTACGTTTGGTAGTGTATATATGTCCATGCCTCTCTTTCACTTTGTCCCAGCTTACCCTTCCCCCTCCCCATATCCTCAAGTCCATTCTCTAGTAGGTCTGTGTCTTTATTCCTGTCTTGCCCCTAGGTTCTTCATGACATTTTTTTTTCTAGATTCCATATATATGTGCTAGCATTCGGTATTTGTTTTTCTCCTTCTGACTTACTTCACTCTGTATGACACACTCTATGTCCATCCACCTCACTACAATAACTCAATTTCGTTTCTTTTTATGGCTGAGTAATATTCCATTGTATATATGTGCCATATCTTCTTTATCCATTTGTCTATTGATGGACACTTAGGTTGCTTCCATGTCCTGGCTTTTGTAAATAGAGCTGCAATGAACATTTTAGACATGACTCTTTTTGAATTATGGTTGTCTCAGGGTATATGCCCAGTAGTGGGATTGCTGGGTTGTATGATAGTTCTATTTTTAGTTTTTTAAGGAAGCTCCATACTGTTCTCTATAGTGGCTGTATCAATTTACATTCCCACCAATAGTGCAAGAGGGTTCCCTTTCCTCCACACCCTCTCCAGCATTTATTGTTTGTAGATTTTTTGATGATGGCCATTCTGACTGCTGTGAGGTATTACCTAATTGTAGTTTCAATTTGCATTTCTCTGATGATTAATGATGTTGAGCATTCTTTCATGTGTTTGTTGGCAAACTGTATATCTTCTTTGGAGAAATTTTAGGTCTGTTTAGGTCTTCTGCCCATTTTTGGATTGGGTTATTTGTTTCTTTGATATTGAGCTGCATGAGCTGCTTGTAAATTTTGGAGATTAATCCTTTGTCAGTTACTTCATTTGCAAATATTTTCTCCCATTCTGAGGGTTATCTTTTCGTCTTGTTTATGGTGTCCTTTGCTGTGCAAAAGCCTTTAAGTTTCATTAGGTCCCATTTGTTTATTTTTGTTTTTATTTCCATTTGTCTACAAGGTGGGTCAAAAAGAATCTTGCTGTGATTTATGTCACAGAGTGTTCTGCCTATGTTTTCCTCTATAGTAACTGGCCTTACATTTAGGTCTTTAATCCATTTTGAGTTTATTTTTGTGTATGGTGTTAGGGAGTGTTCTAATTTCATTCTTTTACATGTAGCTGTCCAGTTTTCCCAGCACTGTTTATTTTTTTATTTTTTATTTTTTTTAACATCTTTATTGGGGTATAATTGCTTTACAATGGTGTGTTAGTTTCTGCTTTATAACAGAGTGAATCAGTTATACATATACATATGTTCCCATATCTCTTCCCTCTTTGTCTCCCTCCCTCCCACCCTCCCTATCCCATGTCTCTCTCTCGCCCTAACACACCTCACCCTTCCCCCTCCCCATATCCTCAAGTCTGTTCTCCAGTAGGTCTGTGTCTTTATTCCTGTTTTACCCCTAGGTTCTTCATAACATTTTTTTTTTCTTAAATTCCATATATATGTGTTAGCATACGGTATTTGTTTTTCTCTTTCTGACTTACTTCACTCTGTATGACAGACTCTAGGTTTATCCACTTTATTACAAATAGCTCAATTTCGTTTCTTTTTATGGCTGAGTAATATTCTATTGTATATATGTGCCACATCTTCTTTATCCATTCATCCGACGATGGGCACTTAGGTTGTTTCCATCTCCGGGCTATTGTAAATAGAGCTGCAATGAACATTTTGGTACATGACTCTTTCTGAATTCTGGTTTCCTCAGGGTATATACCTAGTAGTGGGATTGCTGGGTCATATGGTAGTTCTATTTGTAGTTTTTTAAGGAACCTCCATACTGTTCTCCATAGTGGCTGAACCAATTCACATTCCCACCAGCAGCCCAGCACTGTTTATTGAAGCGGCTGTCTTTTTTCCACTGTATATTCTTGCCTCCTTTATCAAAGATAAGGTGACCATATGTGCATAGGTTTATCTCTGGGCTTTCTATCCTGTTCCATTGATCTATATTTCTGTTTTTGTGCCAGTACCATACTGTCTTGATTACTGTATCTTTGTAGTATAGTCTGAAGATCGGGAGCCTGATTCCTCCAGCTCTGTTTTTCTTTCTCAAGATTGCTTTGGCTATTCGGGGTCTTTTGTGTTTTCATACAAATTGTGAAATTTTTTGTTCTAGTTCTGTGAAAAATGCCAGTGGTAGTTTGATAGGGATTGCATTGAATCTGTAGATTGCTTTGGGTAGTAGAGTCATTAGTGCTTCATTTTTTAAATATTTATTTATTTGTTTGGTTGCACTGGGTCTTAGTTGTGACAGGTGGGCTTCTTAGCTGCAGCTCACAGGATCCTTCCAGCTCGCCAGCTCCTTAGTTGTGGCATGTGAACTCTTAGTTGCAGCATGCATGTGGGATCTAGTTTCCTGCCAAGGGATCAAACCTGGGCCCCCTGCATTGGGAGCATGGAGTCTTAACCGCTGCACCACCAGGGAAGTCCCAAAATAAGTGCTTTAAAGTTAAAAAAAAAAAAAGAGTAAGGATTAGGGTGAATATTTCCCAACACCCCCTGACTTCTCCTGCTTTCTTATATCTCCAGAACAAGACAAGGAATATAACTTGAAAGAAATGTGCCCAAATAAGTAAATAAATATGCCCAAATAAAGTTTTTCTATAAGTTGTTCAAAAACATTACCATTATGTGGTCTATTTTCCCCTCTCTTTACCAAATCCATAAAGAAATATTAAAATATCAAAACCAGATATAATTCTGATTGTTGAGCCAAAACATTTATCTAGAAAATTCCAACCTATCCATGCAAAGGTTCAAAACCTTTCTGAAACACTTGACTATTGTTTTACAGCCTTCATTACCCTCCTGCACATCTTTAGTCATTCTTTACTCTAGGAAGTCTTTACTGACCCATCCAGGCTGGGTTAAATGCCCTCCTATGTGCTCTAAGCCCCTCTATGTGTACTTCTACTGTTTCTACTTCTGCCTTGTATTGAAATTATCTATTCATAATCTGTGTCTCTGGATGAACTGTAAGCTTCTATATGGAAACCCTGCACATGCTCCAGATGGGATTGAGTTCCCCTGCTACAAGTATCCCCAATTCCCTATGGTTTTTCTTTATAAAAGTTATGGGTGTGGGGATTCCCTGGTGGTCCTGTGCTTCCACTGCAGGGGCACAGGTTTGATTGCTAAGATCCCGCATGTCACAGGGTGTGGCCAAAAAATAAAAAAATAAAATGAAATGAAATCTTGAAAAAGAAATTATGGATGTGATTATTTTTGTAATAGAGATGGTAATTACCACTGTCCAGTACTATATAACCATCATGGCTGAAGCTTTTCCTTATACATCACTATTACTTTCCTCATTTCATTTCCTTTATTTTCAAAAGATTATTTGGAAAAAATGTTAGTTATTTCTTGCTCTTTTATTTAAGACAGGAGTTTATCTTTGCACAGAGTTTTAAAAATCAAATAATACTATAAGACTCAAAATGAAAAAAAAGTGGTGCACTGTTCCTCCTTCTCTACCCTTGATTCCCACTTCTCAAGCACAACATTTTTTCCATTATATTAGCTGAATATTCTGGTACTTGCTTCCATCTTCCTCAATAGCATCCTTGTATTGCTGCTATTTTGAGATTGCTCAGTTTCATATCTTTTAGCTTCCTACTATGGAGGGTGAAGATTGAGCTCTCTTACAACACTGCCCACCTCACGCCCTACCTCACACATCCACATACATTCTTTCCTTCATGTCTACCTATATGATTACATGATCCATAACTTTTGGTTAACTCAACATGGCCATGCAGTATAAAACAATTATACTTCCTTTCTTGTACATTTTTTTGTTTTTCCTGGAATAAAAAAAAATTGTCTTTATTGTTAGCTTAGTTTTCTATGTTCCTATAACTAATTCATCCTCAAACATTCCTCCAGAATTATACATTTCCTTTCATGATGTTCAAATACATCAGGCTGTTTTTATTTTATTCGTTTCATGGCAACATCCCTGGTGGATACCTCTGCTTTCCTGTCCCCAAAATGAACAGACTGTTCTCTAGAAATGCTGTGCAGTTATTGCTCTGGGATCTCCTTCATGCTCATCCTGAGGATTCCCATCTCCTCCCTGTGCTGGATCCCCTATTTTCTGTATCTCACTTCTTTCTTCCTGGTTTTGTGAGCAGGCAAAATAATTTTTTTGTGGAGTACATTCTCTAGTAATTCCTGACAAAAGGTACATATTAAGCACAATCTTAAGAACACAAACATCTGCAAATGTCTTTATCCTCACACTTGACAGTTTGGCTGAATATAGAATTCTAGGTTGAAACCATTTTCCTTGGAATTCTGGAGACATTACTCCACTTACCTTCTTTTCAGAGTCAATTCCTTCCTTATTCTAGCTCTTTGTGGCCTCTTTCTTTCCTCTGGAAATGTTTAGGAGCTTCTTTCTGTCCCTAGTAAATAAAACTTCCCATGAGATGCCTCGGTGTGGGTCTTCTTAAATCTATTGTGCTCAGCATGTAGTGGGCTCTCTAGCTCTGGAAAGTCATGTCTTTCAGTTGTGGAAAACTTTCTTAAATTACTACTTTGATAATCTCCTCCCCTGTTTTCTCTATTCTTTTTTGCATGACATTTTTATTATGTAGATGCTGAACTGCCTTTCATTTTCTTATATTTTCTATTTTCCATGTCTTTTTCATTTTCATTTTTATTTTTTGGCTCTACTTTCTCAGGGATTTCCTCCAATTTTTTCTTCTAATTCTTGAGCTTTTTGAGATTTCACAGCATGAATCAGATTGTTATCACCTTCCCCTCTGCAAGTTTAGATTTGAGCTTTCTTTCGACTAGAATATTAGTTCTCATTTATTCACCTGCTTCCACGCTTCAAATTTTGTTATGTTGTCTCCTCTCCCATTCTCTTGGTCCTTATTGGCTTATGCCTTTATTGGGATTTCAGGAGAAACCTGTGGTGAATACATGAGTTCAATCCACCATATATAGTCAGAACCTTTGTTACTTTCCCACTATAAATGTTATGCATCTTTTCAAGGCAACATGGCTACCTCTGAGTTACAGGGGAAAGATCAAGTACAAGAAAGCAGAAAAAAGAGAAAACACAAATGTTAATATTTCAAGATATTATAACATTTCCAACAGTACTGGAGCTAGCTCATACTGGCTCACAAGAATACATGGTTTTACTTTCAGGAATTTGAGAGCCAGTTGGTAATCATTATTAAAAATTAATTAAACTTACAATGTTTATTGTACTTTACAACTTACAGTGAAATAAACTATATTTAAAAACATAGGTAATAAATACTCAAAATTTATCACTTCCTCATTAGTTTAGTGAATTTTATTATCATCTATGTTTTTCAGGTTATTTACATCTATTATAGTGATGTGCTATATATATCTCTTCCCAACTCCATATTCAGCGAAGTCATATTAGTAGCTTAAAAGTGGCTATAGTGGGAACATTTATATAAAATGCTACAAATAAGGAATTGATATTGTTCTTTTCATTGTCTAGACTTAAGAATGTGATGGAGAAAATATTAATAATACAAATTAAACTTAAGAGTGTGCTGTGTCTGTAACGGTTAGATTGTGAATAGCACCAAAAAATTAAGGATATAGTCTTCCGGTATTTGAAAACTATTATCTCATTCAGCAAAGAAATCAGTCATTGACAAACAAATGAAGTTCTGACATTCCTCTTTCTTGTTTCACTTTCATCTTAATCTTTAACTGAAATGAAAATATCAACCAACATTCAGGTGGACCCACACTCATTTGTCAGTTGTAACCATAGTTTGGCCATGCTTACAAGAGTTTCACAATCTACAAAATTATTCTGTGAGAATCAATTTGCTATAATGATTTTGCAATAAGGTATATATTATTATTTATAAATTGTGTGCTACACATCCTTTGTCTTAATAAAATTTAACACACACATACACATACTTTTAAATTTATTTTTTGGAGAACCAGTTCTTAAACAATTATTAATACATCACTCTCTATAACTTTCCCTATACTATAATTTCCATGAGGGCAGTAACTATTTCTGTTTGATTCTCCAAGTCTTGCAAGTTTTTTATTACCTAGTAGGTACTCCCTAAACATTTACTGAATGAGTGAATGAAAGCTCAGGAAGTTTGCCTTATTCATTTTTATATCTGAGAAGTAGCACAGTGCCTGACACAGATTAAGTGCTGAAAAGAAATAATGTTTGCTGACCTGAGCTGAATTTGAGTCCTAGTCTCCTAATCCTGAAAAAAATCCCATGACAATCAAACGCATCAAGGAAAAGAGTTAAGATGGTTTATTTTTTCAGGCACAAGTCTTGTTTTCATGGTTGCTTTGCAAGTTAAGTCACTTGCTGCAGTAAGTCCAGGGTGAAAGCCAGATCTCTGATTCCCAAAACAGTGGCCTATTCATTAGATTCCCTATTTCTCAAGGGCACCAGTATTTTCTGACACTAATGTTGAATAGGAGAGCTGGTTACTTGCTTGTGGCTACAAGATTTTTACTTAAGATAAATGACAATAAACAGAGTTGGGAGGAATCAGATATGATGTCTACCATTTAATGAGCACACACTATATGCTCATTTTAAAACTACACTTAAATCTAGTAGCTCGGTTTCTCTCAACAACTCTACAAGGTAGAAATTATCCTTATATTACAAATGAAGACACTGAGGTTCAAGGAGGTTTGTAAATTTACCTAAAGCTCACAGCTGCAAAGTAGCAATACTGGGATTCAAAACAGCTTTGTCTTAAGACAAATTCCACTATATTTTAATTGGACAGTGTTCTTAAACATCAGCTGTTCATACACCATTGTTCATGTACCACTTTCAGGATATGCATGCCAATCATTTACTTCATATTTTCCTTGGACCTTCTTTTGTTACTTGTTAGCCTAATCTGAAATAATAACATCCATGAAATGATGGGTTAATGTGTTGTTATACTTTTCTAATATATACGAACATGAATACATAATTATTATACTAAAAATTTTGCCTGCTTACTACCTAAAATGACCTTGGGTACTATTAGAGGTACGTATACTTCCCTGAGGTAAACACTGCTTCTTGCAATGTGGCAGATTTAACTTGTACTGAGGTAGGAGCAAGGGTGATGGCCATATTTTTTGGTTTGCCTTCTGTTTCTCTCTTGAACAGAAAAAGGAAATCATTCAATCTATTTTACTGGGAGGGAGAGGGAGGGTGCCTGACTCACACTTCCTGAGCAAATTCCCATTGCACAACAAAAACCTTCTTCCAGGGTCACTGAAACCTTCCAAGTGACAGAATTGGAATTAGACTTGGCAAAGATTACTAAATGCCACCAGTGTTAGACAACTGAAGGTTTCTGTAGCAAGAACAGAATTCAAGAAAAAGAAAACCAAAGTGTTGGAAAGCACCTACAGTGAGAGTCACGAAGGATTAAAAAAATCTAAGCAAATCTTCCTGGCGTTTGTGCTGCCCAAGCTGGAGTTGATAAAATTGTTTCTATTCTTTCCTGTAAGTACGTTGGAGGAGGAAGTAGCTGGATTGTCTTTCTTGGCTTTTGAGTGGGAGGAATAACACAGCATTATCAGAGATAATAGCAAAAGAAAAAAGAGAAAAAAATGTTTTTGAACTGCTGAAAAACTATATTCATAACTCTGTGGAAGAACACAGATTTGGTTATATAAATAGTTTGGAATGTGGTCCAATGCATTTCAAAGGAAAAAAATAAAAAGAGCATCAGAAACCATAACACTCAAGACTATGGTGGTAAATAATATAGATCTTTTTTAAAGCTAGTGAAATATACATGTGTATATTTGGTTCAGTTTTAATCTATCTCCTTTATGGTGCCTACATGTCCCTCCACAATACGGTTACTACCACACATTCGATCCTCTCTTACCTCAAACTATTTGGGCTCTATACCCTATACCCTAACTGAACCCAGGCCTGGGGTCACTACATGCGGGTTTCACCAACATCCAGGCTTCGAGTTGACTAGAATTTGCAAATCTTAGTACTGCTACCCTCTTATTTCTTAAGAAAAGTCCCCTGTAGTATCTGGAGCTAGAAAAAGTATTGTTTTTCTTGAGGAAATAGAATCTTTCACAATATTGAGAACTTCACGATTGAGTATTTGTTCTCATCATACCCCGATAGACTGTGTGGCTAGCAACCTAAATGACAAATTAAACGACTTCCAATTGCTGTAGAACCATCACAAAAGAATGACACACCATTTTCCCTCTCTGTCTGGGAGGAGCATGGGGGTGGGAGAGGGGAAGGAGCCAGGACTTTCTGTTCTATTTGGTAAGATCTAGGCTTCCTTTACCTAGTTAAGAGAACGTTGTTTGTTTTTGGAATCTAGGTTTTTGGAGGCTTGCTGCTGGATTGGCCTAAAGAGAAACAGCTTCCGGTGTTAAGAGAGGAGGGGCTGGGGCAGAGGTAAGTTATCTAGAGTAGGCAGATGCATAGTGCTTTGTCCTCTAGCTGTGGGGCTTTGCACTCCACTTCCTCACAGTGGCCTAGAAGTTGCAGGAATTTTGACAGCATGGCTTTGTGTGTACCTGGGGACTGAATACTAAGTTGTAAACATCCCTCTGTAGTGAAGTTTCCAGTTGCCAAATCTGGCACAGAGGGAGTAGATGCTGTTTTCAGCAGAGGTAGCCACCTTAGAATAGATGATAGACAGGTAGATAGACAGGTAGGTAGATAGATGATAGATAGATTTAGACAATGTGCATTTCAGCAACAAATTGATGGATTGAGAACTCTCTATATACCTCTTCTCAGTTTCCCTGGATCAGGTAAGCCTTAGGGTCCTTTTATGAAGAATGAGACGGGGCCCTCTAAAAATAACTTTGATTGAATTATCAAACCTGATAGGGGAGAGTCCAAAGGATTTAATTTAATTTAGAAAAACAATGAAATGTGATATATTTCCTATACCTTAGTTTTATTAGTTAACTATTGCTGTGTAGCAATATTACCACAAACTGAGTGATATAAAATATCACTCATTTATTAAGGGCTTAAAACATTATTCATGCATTAGCTCATAGTTTCTCTGGGTCATGAACCTGGATATGGCTTAGCTCAGTCCTCTGTTTCAGAGTCTCTGACAAGGCTGCAGTCAGTGTCAGCCAGGGCAGAGGTTTCATGTGAGGTTCATCCGGGTAAGGTTCTTCTTCCAAGTTCATATCATTGTTGGCAGCATTCAGTTCCTTGCAAGTGGTTGGACTGGAAGCCTCAGTTCCTCCAATGTTGAGTGGAGACAGACCTCAGATCCTTGCCACATGGACCTTTCCACATGGCACCTTGCTTCATCAAAGCCATCAAGTCAGAGAGCCAATAAAGAGAGTCTATTAGAAAGATCAAGTTACAGTTTTGCGTAATGCAATCACAGAGGTGCCATCCCATTTCCTTTGCCATATTCTGTTGGTTAGAAGCAAGTCACAGGCCCTGCCCACACCAACAAGAGAGTTTTACAAGGTAAAACTGGCATGAATACCAGGAAGTGAGGATAATTTGGGGCCATCTTTGTGTCTATAATACAAAGTTTAGAACAATTTTATACCTGGTAACACTAAGAAGTTCATGGAAAAAATTGTAATTTAAACATAGTAATTTACGTTAACTCCCAGTGGGTAGTCATGCTAACAGTCTTCTTTTTCTTAGTTTTCATTTTCTTCTTTTATATTATATGTGCCTCCAAAAACTTTTTCAAATATTTTGTGGAAAGGAATGTATATAAATAAATACACTTAACATACTGTTAAGGTCTAAATGCTTGTGTACCCCCAAAATTCATACGTTGAAACCTAATCCCCAGTAGGATGGTGTTTGGAGGTTGGAGCTTTGGGAGGTGATTAAGTCATCAGGGTGGAGCCTTCATGAATGCAATTAGTGACCTCATAAAAGAGACTAAGGAAAGCTGCCTAACCTGTTCTGCCATGTGAAGACACAGAAAGAAGAAGGCTGTCTATAAACAAGGAAACGCTCTCACCAGACAGTGCCTTGTTCTTGGACTTCCCAACCTCCAGAACTATGAGAAATACATGTTGTTTAAGCTACCCGTTCTATGGTATTTTTGTTATATCAGCCCAAATGGACTAAGACTCACACTTAATATAAAAGTAAACATTTTATTAAAAGGGGAAGTAAGTCAGACAAAGACAAATATCATATGATATCACTTATATGTGGAATCTAAAAAAAATGGTACAAATGAACTTATTTACAAAAGAGAAACAGATTCTCAGGCATAGAAAACAAACTTATGGTTACCAAAGGAAAAAGGGGGAGGGCAGGGATAAATTAGGAGTTTCAGATTAACATATATACACTACTACATATAACATAGATAACCAACAAGGACCTACTGTATAGCACAGGAAACTATATTCAGTATCTTATAATAATATATAATGGAAAGGAATCTGAAAAAGAATATATATATATATGTGTGTGTATAACTGAATCACTTTGCTATACACCTGAAACATTGTAAATCAGCTATACTTCAATAATAAATAAATAAATAGGCTGGAAATGTTTAAAAAAAGGGGGGTGGGTAGGGGAAGATAGGTCCTAAATTATATAACATGTAATATTTACTAAAGTGAGGAAAAAACAAATTTGCACAAAACAGATATGAAAAACATTTCAACTTCATTCATAGTAAGAGAAAGGCATATTAAAACTCACTGATATATACAACTTTTTATAGATCAGATCGGTAAAAGTTTAAAAGTTCTGTTGGTGAAACTTCTGGGAGAAACAGGTAAGAAACAAACTTAAATTACAATGTTACATACTGACAGGTGCTTTGAAGAAAAGTAAAGTAGGACAAAGAGTTAAACTGACAATGTCACGGGAATTCCCTGGCAATCCAGTGGTTAGGACTCGGTGTGCTCACCACCAGGGGTCTGGGGTTCAATCCCTGGTCAGGGAACTAGGATCCCCCAAGCTATGCAGCGCCACAGTCAAAAAAATAAAATAAAGTGACGATGTTGGTATTTACTATAGATTAGTTAATATGGCCTATCTGGGGAGGAGACATTTGTGCAGAAACCTGAATGAAATGAGGGAGTGGGCTTTCTAGGATCTACAGAAAAAGGCAATTTTGAAAGCTCAGACATGGAAAGAGGTTTGCCAAGTTTGAGGAGAGTAGAGAAAGCCAGAGTGGCTGAAGCACAGTAAGCAAGGAGAAGAATGACGGGAAGTGAAGCTGGAGAGGTAGCCAGAGGTCAGATTGTGTACAACTCTGTAAACTACGGTAAAAACCCTTTTATTCTGTGAACCAACGCCATTTGGAGGTTGAGAGCAGGAAAGTGATATAAAAGGGCTTAAGTTTTTAAAGAATCACTGTAGTTGCTAAGAGTAGTTGAGGTGGGGGAGGAATTGGGCAAGAATGGAAGCAGGAAAACTAGTGAAAAGACTTGGGTTCCTATTATGCATCTCAGACAGAACTGTTGATTGCCAAGCCCATCCCCTGCCCCTAATTCACCATTCTTCATTCTTTCCCATCTCAGTAATGGCATTACCATCCTCTAAGTTATTTCCTTTCCATATCTCCTACATCGCGTCTGATCAGTGACTTCTTTGGCCTTATCTAAGGAAGGCCAAAATCCATCCTCTCTTTCTGTCTCCACTGTCACTCCCTTAGTCCAAGGTACTTTCATGTCACATATGGGCAGCCATCCTCTCTGCTGCTGCTTACCATCTCTACAATCCATTCTCCACATGCAAACAGAATGAACTTTTGAAAATATAAATCAGATCATGACACTTAGCTTGAAACCTTAAGGGTTTCTTTTAGCTTTTAGAATAATATCAACATTCCCTATCAGTCCTATAAAGCTTTACATGATGTGGCTCCAATTTGCTTCATGCATGTGGTAGGCAGAATTCTAGCCCCCATGATCTTCACCCCGGGTGTTATTCCTGTGATTATATTTTGTTATACGGCAAAGCGCATTGTTTTAAGTTTGTTGTAATTTGCTACACGGCAATAGAAAATTAATACGATGCAGCTTTCTTTCTTGTTCACTGTGTTTTAGATTCACACAGGTCAAATTTCTCTTCCTCAGATGTGCTAAGCTTCTTCCTGCCTTAGGATCTTTGCATTTTAGACTTCCCTCTTCCTGAAATACTCTAATCAGGACTGGCTTCTTTTCATCCCTTGGGTGACAGCTTAATTGTAAGAGCATCAGAGAGTCCTTCAACGACTACCCTGTTTTAAGCTACACCCTCCCAATTTATTGTTATATCATGCCATTTATTTTATTCATAGTGTTAGTAGGTAGCTTTTATTAGGGACTTACATGTGGCATGCACACTTCTAAGCACTTTACATGGATTCTTCATTTAATCTCCACAATAACCCCATAAGACTATATTACGATCACCAATTACAGATGAGGAGATGGAAAGCACAGAGATTGAGTACCTCATGCAGGTCACATAGCTAGTAAATAGCAGAGCCAATATATGAACGCAGGTAGACTAAATTCCGGAGTCTACACACTTAAAACTGTATTTCCCCCACAGTGTCTATCACATTCTAAAATCATCTTGTTTTTTATTTATTTATTTATTGTTTTTCTCTTCCTCTACACTCAAAACCAGTATGTACGTTTCTCAAAAGTAGGAATCTTATTTGTCCGTTCGCGTAGTAGCTGCTGAAGGGTAGCAAAATATGCCACCTCAAAATAAGCCACTTTGGCATAAGAACAATTTTGGCTGAAGGAAATTGAAAAGGAGTAGATATAAGAAAAACTTTCTGCCCTCCTCCCTTTTGCCTAAAAGCAGGTTGCAAATCTGTATAGATATTTCCCCTCCCATCTCTATTGGGAAGGACAAAAGTTAATCACTGGAGACAACTCTAGATCCTTAATAGCCCAAGATGGCACCAGAGGAATCTACATAACAAACTTTACTGATTAGCCTTTATCTTGCATTAGTTCCCCCATATGTTTGCCTTCCCTAGAAATTCAAAGACTTTCTTTTGTCTTGTCACTTGTCTAATAATGTATTTATTTTTCTTTTCTTAGGATGATACATAAACCCAAGTTCTAGCCATTCCTTTAAGTTACCCACCTCTAAATGCTCCCATGCCATGTTAATAAACTTCTGCTTGTTCTTCTGTCTTTTGTCTTTGTTAATCTCTCTTTTGTCACCCTAATTTATAGAGCCCCAGCTAATGAACCTAAGATGGGTAGAGGGGAAAATAATTTTTTTCCTCCCCTACACTGCTCAGCAAATATTTTAGAATCAAGGAGGAAAATGATAACACAGAAATTAAGTAACTTATCTGCAGTGACAAAGTATGTAATAGAGCCAGGCTTTGTACCTAGAACCACCTGATCTCAAGCTTGTGCCCTTAGCTCCTATTGCCTTTTTCATTAAAAGAATAATAGTAATCAGTTGTCATTTTCTTAATATATGTATAATATTGTCCCAGAGTATGAATACAGTTTTATTCACCTGGCAAAATGATCCATCCAAAATGATTTCTTGGAAAATGTTGTGGAAGTTCATCCTTATTGTCAACTTACTCTGTTTTTGCTCTGGGGGCCTTCTCTGACACTTCTCTCTGAGGCATATGCTGGGTCAGAGAAGTCTTTCTAGTGCTCCTCAATTGCCTCTGCCTGCCCGTACGTCTGGCCTTGCATGCAACACATACCAGCTTCTCTGCCTCCAAGAGATTAGTCTTCTCTGACCACGAAATATAATAACTATTTTCCTTTCCCTTGCTTCCCACACTAGTTTCTCTTCTGGTCTGTATCAGTGGCCCTTCCCACCTCTGAATATCCAAATTAAAACGTATTTTGAGAAAACTCTCTGCCCCTGTGAAAACTTCCCTTCCCCGTGGCAGACCACTGACTGCTATATTCACATTTTAGTACTATAGATAGTTATCACTGTTTGAGGTCTCACAGCTGACTCCATTGACACAAAACAACACATTGAGGCCAAGATTCTGGCCTGTAAAATGTTTCCTCAATAGCCTGACATGAAACAAAGACAATCATACTGAGGCATTTGACCCAGGCTGCACGAGTCCATGGAAGTTAATTGTTTGGTGATTTCCTGTACTTGAGGCACAAATGCTTCCTTTTCCAACAATAGACTCACTAAAACCTCAGTCAGTGCAATGAAATTAGGGGCTTCAGGGACAGTCTGTATTCAGATAACACTCAGTGGTAATTTAGGTGATGAGTTTTGCAGGATTGAAAGGCAGTTCACAAAAGAACTACAGGTCCTCCCAGTGTGAGGGTTCTTGACTATGGTTCTAAGTATTTCTGGAAGGGTTGTGGCCTTCCTATCAATGACTCCTTGATTTTATTGCACCCTATGCAGTTCAGAGCCTCTGCCTTACAAAGAAGGAAAATGTGGGTGTGCATAATATACAAGTATAAGCTATCAAGGAGACCAAACTCCTAAGCATAGCATAGAATTGGATTTTAACTACCCAAACAGCTTTCTTCTGCCTCAGCCTGACAAAGACTCTCTCCTTGACCAAACTTAATCAGGCTCCTGTAAGCCCTCCTCTCAACTAGACCTTGACCTTCGGCTTCAGCATCTAATTTTGTTGGACCCACACCACCTATTTTTATCACGAATTCTTCTACGTCTGGGAATTCCCTGGCGGTCCAGTAGTTAGGACACAGCGCTTTCACTATTGGGGCCTGGGTTTGATACCTGGTTGGGGAGCTAAGATCCTGTAAGCCACGAGGCACAACCAAAAAAAAAAAAAAAAAAAAAAAGAATTCTGCTATATCAGTTTAGAGAGAATCCCCCACTTTTGATCACCCTCAAAATCTGGTCAAATTCGTCATCCTCCACCATCTCCCAGGTGATATCCAATCACTCTGTCCTACTTTCTTCAAGAATCCTATTAGGACAGTGAATTATCCTACCCTCTTAGTAATTTTCCATCCACTGGAATTTTCCATCTACTTAGGAATTTTCTATTCCCTCATGCCCCCACCCCACTGCTTGGCTCTAAATCCCCACTTTCCCTTATATTCCAAATTGAGCCCAGTTCTATCCTGAGGCCCCCTTTCCCCTATTGTAATAGTTCCTGAATAAAATCTGCTTTTGAAACAGAGCAGGACCTGCGGGGCCCTCCCAGGTACAAAAGCCCCTCTGTGTCCCCTGTTTCTTATTTGTAGAAGAAAAAAAGACCTTAGTCTCTTAGGCGTTTCCCAAGTTCCAAAATAGGACAGTAGGGTCACAGGACTCCTAGTTCCCTGAAGGGATACAGAAAACAATCTTTGAGTTGTTCTACAGAAACTAAGGTCTCCCCACCCAGGTGGAGGATGGTGATGGCATGCTGACCACAAGCACATAGACCCCAGACTGGCTGGAACCAGAAGGCTGAGATTCCTGAAATATCAGCCTGTTACCTCACCACCACACGCCCTACAGCTTTTACCCCAAATGTTGCCTTTAAAAACTCTTCCCCAAAAACTATTGGGGAATTCAGGTCTTTTGAGCATGAGCTGCCCGTTCTCCTCGCTTGGCGGTCCGCAATAAGCCTTTCTATGTTCCAAACTCTGACATTTTGGTTTGTTTGGCCTCACTGTGCATCTGTCTGGCACATGAACTTGGACTCGACAACAATTTTACCACTTTAACTACCATCCAGCACTGTTTTTTCTTTGACAATCCCCTGTAGGGATCCTGTGCTCCAGTCATACTGAATTATTTTCCACTTCTCAGAACATTGCTTGCTTTTCCACACTTCCCTGCCTCTATACCTGCCTAGGAATGTTCTTTCACTTCTCTGCCTGCTTGAGGCCTACTCATTCTTCAAGACCAAGCTTACGTTATTTACTAGCCAAGTTCCCTCCTTTCCATTCCTAAAATCACTAGCTCAGGCTCTCAAAACTTCTTGGCTGGATGGCTGCCAACAATCTACATTCTCCAGGTCTTCAGTGTTGAACCCTTTCAAATCCATCTTCCCCCCACCAGCCAGAGCAATTTATTTAAGACATAAATTTGATCATCTTATCTCTTACTTGAATTCTTTTTTTCATTAAAAAAAATTATTGAGATGTAATTAACAAATAACATTGTATTAATTTAAGGTGTTCAACATAATGATTTGACATATGTATATACTGCAAAATAATTACTGCAATAAGTTTAGCTAACATCCATCACCACACATAGTTACAAATTTTGTTTTCTTGTGGTGAGAACTTTTAAGATCTACTCTCTTGCACTTCCCTGGTGGTCCAGTGGTTAAGACTCTGCACTTCCACTGCAGGGGGCGTGGGTTCAATCCCTGGTTGGGGAAGCTCTGCATGCCGCAGGGTGCAGCAAAAAAACAAACAACCCCCCCACGCCCCGCAAAAGATCTACTCTCTTAGCAACTTTCAAATATACAGTACAGTATTGTTAACTATAGTCATCATGCTGCACATTACATTCCCAGTACTTATTCATTTAATAACTAAATGTTTGTACTTTTTGACCACTTTTACCCATTTTGCACCCCCCCACCTTTAACACTTAAAGTTTTCCCATCAATTACAGGGTAGAGGCTAAGCTCATTAACATAGAATATGAAGGTGATTCTTGATCTTTCTCCTGCCTATGTCTCTGCCATTTTATCTTTTACCCTTTTATTCCCTGCTAGTTTTTCCTCTAGTAAAATCAAATTGCATGAGGCTCCCTCAAATACACATCCTCTGCCCATCTTCACTACCAAATTATTTCTCTTTTATGACTGCTCAAGTTGCCCTCCAAGGAACTTTCCCTAACGGCCTTAAAATATATAGGAATACTACGCGTTATGTGCATATATATATGCACACACACATACATATACACAATATAGGAATACAATATGTGTATATATATATGCACACACGTACATATACACACACCTATAGGGAATATACATTTTAGGAATGCTTTATATATGCATATGTACATAATAAAATAGTTATATACATCACCATTTCTGCAGTTACTGCATTGTTTTATATGTTATTAAATTTTCTCTATTCCCAATGAGATTATCAAATTCTATGGGCATGGACCAGGTCTTCTCAATATAGACTACTATATGGCACACTGTAAGCTCAATAAATTGTGTATTGAACGAAGAAATAAAAGGAACTCTAGAAGTTCCCTTTTTTAAAAAGTATTTTTCTCCATACAGATAACTTAGCAACTGAAGGTTCATTTGAGTTAATAAGGTACTCTTTTAAATTGCCAACTCTCAAAGATGGAAACCATAGTTCTGTGTGAATTACTTCAAGCTGCTGAATGCCTGGCTCAGATTAGTAGGACTTGAGAGATTAACTGGAGCAGAGTAGTACACTTTTATTATTATTATTTTTTAATTTATTTTATTCATGTTATTTGTTTATTATTTTTGGCTGCGCCGGGTCTTTGTTGCTGCACGCGGGCTTTCTCTAGTTGCAGCGAGCAGGGGCTACTCTTCATTGCAGTGCGCAGGCTTCTCATTGCGGTGGCCCCTCTTGTTGCACAGCACAGGCTCCAGGCGTGAGGGCTTCGGCAGTTGTGGCACAGGAGCTCAGTAGCTGTGGCTCGCGGGCTCTAGAGCACAGGCTCAGTAGTTGTGGCACATGGGCTTAGTTGCTCTGCAGCATGTGGGATCTTCCCAGACCAGGGCTTGAACTTTGTCCCCTGCATTGGCAGGTGGATTCTTAACACTGTGCCACCAGGGAAGCCCCACTTTTATTATTCTTATTGGCTGCCCAGCACCCCTGAACATTCTTGTATTTGGTGATTTCTCTACCCAATTAAATAGAAGCCAACCCTCACTTCCTCAGCCTTTCTTGTAGTTAGGCTCCTCCAATTGGATACATTTGTGCCAGACTTTGAAAGCGAAGCTAGGGACTTCCCTGGTGGTCCAATGGTAAAGAATCTGCCTTCCCTGGTCGGGGAACTAAGATCCCACATGCTGCGGGGCAATTAAGCCCGCATTCCACAGCTGCTGAGCTCGCGCTCCTCAACTAGAGAGCCCGTGTGCCGCAAACTACAGAGCCCAAGCGCTCTGGAGTCCATACGCCACAGCTAGAGAGATGCCCTCATGCGGAAGCGAAAGATCCCGCATGCCTCAACGAAGACCCCGTGTGCCGCAACTAAGACCCGACGCAGCCAAAAAAAAAAAAGAAAGAAAGAAAGAAAGGGAAGCTAGAGAGATAAAGAAGTAGGCAGTACCCAGTCTAGCAAGAGTGAGGCAGGTGTGTTCAAATTCCCAAGGAACAGTAGCAAAAGTTCTATCGGAAGGGTCTTTGCCCTACATTAGAGTCAGTGGTAGAGGCTGTGATGTTTCTCTGGTATGTGAGCTGTGCACTGATCCTCCAGGCCTGGTTCTCCCACCTTTCAGGAGATTCTGCGAACTCCTTAATGTCCTTTAATGAGTTCCTTTTCTGCTGAAACTAGCTAGAATATATTCCTAGACTTTCTATCTTATACCATGGACTAATAGATGAAGGGAGGAAGAGGGGAGTACTTAATGTGGTGCTTTGGGGAGGACAAGCTAGAAGAAGGGTGGGGGACTTTGGACAGGAGAACAGCAACGTAAGGACCACGGATCCTCAGTGGAGCAGAAATAAAGAAGCAGGTGTGAAGGTAAATGAGAATCAGCAAACTTTGCCTACTTTGTTCATTTTGCTTGCGGTCCTGGTCAGAGCCATTACAGACCTAAAAATGATTCCTTAGCTATAGTGAGCAAGGTGTGTGCTGAGAAATACTGATATCGTGATTGGTTTAGAAAGCTGCAGACTTTAGTCTTCCCCAGTTTGCTCAAGCTCCCCAGTCCCGAGAACCCCCTGACTCCCCTAAAGCAGATCGGGCTCTCTAAATTGATATAGGTCTTTCCTGCATGAAACCTCTCTTTCTGTGAACTAGGAGAGGGAGAGAAGGTTAGGAGGCAGGAGAAGCAGCAGTAGAAAGAGAGTACAAAGAAACGAAAGAAGGAGGTAGTGGGGAAACAGTGTGTGGAGAGGAGAAAATGCTGGGGAGAGAAGAATACTGTATGTGCAAATATCCATTTGAAAAAGGAGCATCATATTTTTTCTTTGAACTGCCTCTTCTTGGCTTTCCTCTCTCTCTAAGACATTCATACAGTACTGAGAATTTTCCCATTTGAAAAGTCTTCCGGGACATATTTCTTTGCCAATATTAAGGCTCTCCTATAAATGCTAACTTATATACGGACCATCTAAATAAAGGTGGGATTTTTGGAAAATATGTTCCTATATATCCCACGAATATTTATTGAGACCCTCTATGTGCCAGGCACTAAACTTGGGAGCAGTGCTGAATAAGATAGATAAAGGCCTTTGGGAGCTTTTATTAGCATTGAGCTCATCTATACTCTCATGTTTCATAATCTATTCAAATAAATGTCCTCTGCTGAAATCATCGCAGTGGTAAAATGGCAGATTAAAGTATCTATCCCAAGGTTACATTACAGGCAGGTGCTTAGGATAATCGCTTTGCAATGATAAAGTGATGATACTATTAAAGTTCTGAGTATAGGCAGGGCAATGGAAAAAATAAATTTTTATCAAGAATATTAGAAAGAGCTATAAATCAATCAATTGGGCTCTTCTAGATAGACAAATAGATGTGTTTAACCTGTGAGTATGCTATTAGTGTTACTGAAGATACATTTCCCTGCTTCTGATGTTTTTCCATTTGACAGGAGCCCATTAGTGTGTAAATTAGTAGAGCTTGTGATCTTCTGCCAGCCTGGCACTCACTCCACCTTGGGGGGTGATATTTGAAAAGAGACTTTGGGCGTGAACAGCTTAGCTTCTTCCTCTTGGGATACAGTTAAAGAGAGAGAGCATGTGTTTATCTCTCTGCCCCTCTGCGTACAGGTGCCGCCCATGCTGGGGGTAGCCGAGGGGTCTGCCCAGCTCCAGCACTGCCTGCAACTGGGGACGTATGTCTGAATAATTCTGGACTCAGTATTAGGAATTACTTTCATCTTTGCAACAATACTAGACATATTATCCCCAGTGCACCAAAGAAGAAATGAGATTCTCTGAGGCTAGGTGGCTTAACCAAGACCCCACAGCCAGTACTCAAACCCCAGGTCTGATGTCAGACCTTGGGCTGATTCCACTAAGTTTTAAGTTTTTCTTTACTTAGTTGTTGGGACAATCTTTACTTAATTTGAAGGGCCAGTAACTAGCCCTTTTTCCTCACCTGATTTCTGAATCAATGGGAAAGCATGTCATGAGTACTTCAAGTGGGAGCCAAAAGAAATCACCGTTGTACGGATAAAGGTTAGGTTAGAGGGCTGATGTCTGAGCAAGTGGGGGGACGTGGGTTCAAGCCCTGGTCCGGGAAGATCCCACATGCTGCGGAACAACTAAGCCTGTGTGCCACAACTACTGAGCCTGAGCTCTAGAGCCCGCGAGCCACAACTTCTGAAGCCCACGCACCTAGAGCCCATGTTCCTCAACAGGAGAAGCCACCACAATGAGAAGCCCATGCACCGCAGCAAAGAGCAGCCCCCGCTCACCGCAACTAGGGAAAGCCTGCACGAAGCAACGAAGACCCAACACAGCCAAAAATACATAAAATAAAATAAATGTATATAAAAAATGAACCAAAACTAAAACAATTCTTTCATGCTATGTGTTTTTGCAAAGCACTAATGACCATTTTGTAGATTTTAAGAGCTCCATGCTTCAGCCTTTGATTATAGAGTGTTCATATAAGGACCCAGCCTAAGCAGAGATAGAGTTCTTTGGACTGGAGTGCTCACTCACAATGGAAGCCATAAGAATACATCAGGGCTTCCTGGTGGCACAGTGGTTAAGAATCCACCTGCCAATGCAGGGGCCAAGGGTTTGAGCCCTGGTCCGGGAAGATCCCACATGCCGCAGATCAACTAAGCCCATGAGCCACAACTACTAAGTCTGCACTCTAGAGCCCACAAACCACAACTACTGAGCCCGCGTGCCACGACTACTGAAGCCCGCACACCTAGAGCCCGTGGTCCGCAAGGAGAAGCCACCGGAATGCGAAGCCCGTACACCGCGAACTCATCGCAACTAGAGAAGGCCCGTGTGCAGCAACGAAGACCCAATTCAGCCAAAAATAAATAAATAAAATAAACAAATTTATTAAATTTATGTTGTAAGAATACATCAAATGCATCAAATAAATGACTAAAAACCTGTATCTGGTCAACCCAGACAACCAGTGATACTTTAATAACTAGATTGATTTCTGACACTGGCATAATAAAATTAAGGGATTTTTTTTTTTTTCCTACTCTTAGGCAATATTGCCTGAACAAAATGCTCTATTATTGGTTCCCAGGGAATCAGGTTTTTAGATTGCTATGTCTCTAGCATCTTCTCCAGTTTCCTAGTATGGGAAACAACGTGTTTGCTGCACTAATTCTTTTTAGCTAATATACTTAATAGAAATATTTTACTGGCAAGGGTCAGAAACTCAACTCAGAATGGCTTAAGCAAAAATATGAATTTACTGGCTTATGTTAATCCAGAGTTAATGTAACTTTAGGCATGGCTGGACCCAAGTGCTCAAACCAGTGCTGTTCAGTATAAATACAGTGAAAGTCACAAATGTGAAACACTTATGCAATTTAAAATATTCTACTAACTACATAAACAAGGAAAATGAAACAGCTGTAATTAATTTTCCTAATATATTTTTAGTCCAAAATATCCAACATATCATTCTAACAAGTAATCAATATAAAAAATTATTAATTATTATTCATTTTAAATTCTTTTATTCATACTAAATTTTTGAAATGCAGTGTGATTTTACATTTATAGCACATCCCAATTTAGACTAGCTGTATTTCACATGCTCAATAGCCATATGGGGCTGGCTGGTGGCTGCAAAACTGGACAATGCAGGTTAAAACAATGCATCAGGAAGATATTTCTAGCTCCTGCTCATTCTGCTTTCCTCTCTGTTGGCCTCAGCATTCAGCCTCATCTGGCTAACTCCTATTTATTTTCAGTTTTCAGTTTTACCCATCCCTACCTATGGTGACCTTCTCTCTTACTCAGCCCATTTACTAGAGACATACTGGCATGTAGTGGGCATTTGAATGTCTGTTCTTTATCATAAAAGTTCTAAGGGAGAGATTGTACCAGTACAAATTCATTATTTTTAATAAGGGAAAAACTCAGGTACTGATCCGTTCGAAGTTAAGATTTCACAATCCCCCCACACCCTGACTCCTATCCATCCTCTTCCAGATATTGGAAAGACACAGAAGGTTAGTTGCATCATCTGCACAATAAAAGATAACACTATTTATGGAATACTAGAGCTATGTCTACATTTGGGGAGGGAGAATTTTTAAAAAATATTTATTTATTTATGTATTTGGCTGTGTCGGGTCTTAGTTGCAGCATGCGGGATCTTCATTGCGGCATGTGGGATCTTTAGTTGTGGTGCGTGGACTCTTCATTGTGGCGCACAGGCTTCTCTCTAGTTGTGGCACGAGGGCTCCAGAGTGTGCGGGCTCAGTAGTTGCAGCACGCAGCCTCTCTACTTGTGGAGTGGTGGCTCTAGAGTGTACGGGCTCAGTAGTTGCAGCACGCGGGCTTAGTTGCCCCGTGGCATGTGGGATCTTGTTCCCCGATTAGGGATCGAACCCACGTCCCCTGAATTGGAAGGCGGATTCTTAACAACTGGACCACCAGGGAAGTCCCAAGAATTGTTATTCTTTATATTTGTCCTACCTCAAGAGAATTTGGGATTTTTTTTCTTCTTCAGTGGTTTGAAACATCCCAAATGAAACAGTGAATTCCAAAATGGAAAAGCACAGGAATGCACTCATAAAACGCTATGATGTTACTACCTCTTGTGCTATTATAATTCCAATTTTACAAATAAAGAAACTGAACTATAGTGAAATTTTTTTAAAAATCAAAATGATAGCATAAGAATGTCTCAGTGATTACCCATGTTCTTAACTACTGTGCTATAAAGTCCTCTAGTAAATGTGATGTCTTTTAAAATATGTAAGGAGACACACCATAAGGCTATGTCAAACTGCAGAAAAAACCAGGATACAGCAAAGAAAAGCTTTTAAAATGGCTGGAATCTGCTCAATCTTTACATGTAGTAGTTGATTTTATTATGTGTGAATTTGTTTGATAGCCAGATCCACTGACTTGACATACCAAAAGGGATGGGAATAGAGTTTAGGATTTCCACAGTCCTCTTAACACACTAGGCATTATTCCTTGTGGTAAGGACAGGTGAGAAATGAAGAGGGGGTAGGAGGAGGAAGGGATAGGGAATAGGAGGTAGAGACCCCATAGCTATTAAATGTATTTCAAAATAATACTCCTAATAATTATAAAAACAACAGCAAAGATAGCTAATACTTATTGAGCACTTACTATGTGCCAAGCCCCTTAAGTATTTAATTTTATCCTCCCAAAAAGCTATAAAATTGGTGCGATTATTGCTTTCATTTAGATTCCCTGACTCAAGTAAGTAATGGCTCAACCATCTTATTGGAAATCTCTAATCTTCTTATTGGAAAGCTGGAGATTTGCTCATCATTTTCCTTGGGAATTCTCCCATAATGCTCCTGAATAACTTTTATTTTTTAATTGTATTATTTTTTTATTGAGGTATAGTTGACTTACAATATTATATTAATTGTACATTACATCCATGTAGCTATTTATTTTATACATAGTAGTTTGTACCTCTTAATCTCTTACCCCTATCTTGTCCCTCCCCGCTTCCCTCTCCCCACTGATAACCACTGGTTTGTTCTTTATATCTGTGAGTCTTTTTCTGTTTTGTTATATTTATCCATTTGTCTTATTTTTAGATCTCACATGTAAGTGAAAAATACAGTCTTTGACTTATTTCACCAAGCATAATATCCTCTTGGTTGGTCCATCCATGTTGTTGCAAATGGCAAATTTTCATTCTTTTTTATGGTTGAGTATGAATAATTTTTATTGTTCCTTCTTGAAAAGCTCTCCTTCTTTGGCTTTTAAGACACCACATTTCTTCATTCTCCTCTTATTTCCATTGCCCTTTCTTCCTATCTGCTCTTTAGTATCCCTTCTTTACTCTTCTCTTTAAAAATTTGGTTCCTGCCCTCACCCTTTTCTTCTTTCCCTTGGTTAATGTATTTTCCCTGCTCTCATATCTCAAATAACATCTGCTTTCATACACCAAATTTCCACATAGACGCTTTGGATTCCAAAACTGGCCACTGGATATTTTTGCCTAAATGTCCTGTAAACACTTCAAACTCCATTTGTGCAAAACTGAACTCTTTACTTCCTCCCTAAATTTCTTTTTCTTATATGCTCTTGCTCGGTAACTGCTATTCACCATCATCCACCCAGGTTCGCAAGCAGAAACCTGGGTATCATCTCTTGCACCATCCTGTCCCTCACCTTCCATAGTCAATCTACAGCTGAGTCAACTCTTCTCCTAATTACCTCTCAAACTGGTCCACTTCCCTTCATTTTCACTGCCACTATCTTAGGTTCAGGTTCTTTTCTTATTTTTTTTCTTTTTCTTTTTTAACTGAAATATATTCAACATATCACACTGTGTGAATTTAAGGTGTACAACAAGTTAATCTGATACACTTACATATTGTAAGTAAGTAAAAGTAAATCCCATTGTAGTGATAATTAGCACCTCTATTACATTACATAATTATCCTTTCTTTTTAGTAGTTGGAGAAATTAAGTTCTAGTATCTTAGCAAGTTTGATGATTGTAATATTGCTGTCTATATTCACTGCACTGGAGTTATAACTCTAGGACTTATGTACTACTCATTGTAAGTAGGTACCCTTAAACAACATCTGTCCTGTCTCCCTACTCTCTAACCCCTGGTAGCCACCATTTTCTACAAGTTTGGCTTTTTATAATTCCACATATAAGTGATATCATAGAGTACTTGTCTTTCTCTGATTTATCTCACTTAGCAGAATGTGCTCAAGTTTCATTCATGTTGTTGGAAATCGCAGGATGTTCTCCTTTCTCAGGTTGAATAATATGCCAGTGTAAGTATGTATGGCATTTTATTTATCCATTCGTCTACCAATGGACATTTAGGTTGTTTCAATATCTTGACTATGGTAAATAATGCTGCAATGAACATGAGAGTATGTATATCTTTTCGAGTTGGTGTTTTGGTTTTCTTCAGATAAATACTCAGAAGTGGAATTGCTGAATCATATGTAGTTCTATTTTTAATTTTTCCCACAGTGGCTGCACCACTTTACGTTCCCATCAACCATGCACAAAATTTCCCTTTTTTCCACATCCTTGCCAGCACTTGTTATCTCTTGTCTTCTTGATAACCATTCAAATTGGTGTGAGGTAATATCTAACTGTGATTTTAATTTGCACCTCCCTGATGAGTAGTGATGTTGAGCAACTTTTCATGTATCTGTTGGCCATTGGATGACTTCTTGGGAAAAAATATCTAGTTAGTTTTTCCACCCAGTTTTTAATCAGATTGTCTTTTTGTTATTGAGTTGTATGAGTTCTTTATATATTTTGGACATTAGCTTCCTATCTGATATATGGTTTGTAAAATTTTTCCCCCATTCTTTAGATTTCCTTTTAATCTTGTTAATTGTTTCTTTTGCTATGCAAAAGCTTTAAAGTTTTTATTTATTTATTTATTTATTTATTTATTTATGGCTGCGTTGGGTCTTCGTTGTTGTGTGTGGGCTTTCTCTAGTTGCGGTGAGTGGGGGCTACTCTTTCGTTGCGGTGCTCAGGCTTCTTGTTGCAGTGGTTCCTCTTGCTGTGGAGCACGTTCTCTAGGTGCACAGGTTCAGTAGGTGTGGCGCACGGGCTTAGTTGCTCCACAGCATGTGGGATCTTCCCAGACCAGGGCTTGAACCTGTCTCCCCTGCATTAGCAGGCAGATTCTTAACCACTGTGCCACCGGGGAAGCCCCAAAGCTTTTAAGTTTGATGTACTCCCAATTTGTTGATTTTTGCTTTTGTTGTTTGTGCTTTTGGTATCATACGCAAAAGAATCATTTCCAAGATCAATATCAAGGAACTTCTCTATGTTTTCTTCTAGGAGCTTTACAGTATCAGGTCTTATGTTTAAGACTTTGATCCATTTCAAGTTAATTTTTGTGAGTGGTGTAGGATAGGGGTCCAATTTCATTGCTTTGCATGTTTTTATCCAGTTTTTCCAAAGCAATTTATTGAAGAGACTATTCTTTTCTCATTGGGTGCTCTTAGCTCTTTGTATAGTATTAGTTGACCATATAACAAAGGTTGAATTCTGGGGTCTCGATTCTTTTCCATTGGTCTAGATGTCTATTTTTGTATCAGTGCCATACAGTTTTATCACTGTAGCTTTGTGGTACAGTTTGAATCAGGAAGTGTGACAGTTCTAGCTTTTTTTTTTTTTTTTTCCTAATGATTGCTTTGGTTATTTGGGGTTTTTTGTGGTTCCATACAAATTTTAGGATTGTTTTTTCTATTCCTGTGAAGAATGCCGTTGGTATTTTGATGGGGATTGCATTGAGTCTATAGAGGGCTTTGGGGATCAGGTCCTTTTTTTTCTTACATTGTATGATAGAAAGCTGCTAATTGTCCCCCAGGAAATTCATTCTCCCCTTTGTTTATGATAATAAACCCTTGTTTTTTAACTGTGCACATGGCCTCGCAGAATAAAAACTATATTTCCTAGCTATCCTTGCAGATAGACAATGGTCATGTGTTTAAATTCTGGCTAATGGGATATGAGCTGAAGGGATGTGGAATTTCCAGGTCATAAACTTAAAGGGAAACGTATCCTCTTCTCCATTTTACTATATCTCAGGCTGTAAGGTGTATGTGGTAGTGGTAAACCATCTTGGAACATGCAAATGAGGACAACACCTGACAGTCCATGTCCTGGAACTGTTCTACCAGCCCTGGGTTGCTTATGCCCTAAGTGAGGAAAAAGCTTTTATCTTATGCAAACCCCTGTAATTTGGGTTTCTGTTACAGTAACCACATCTATAGAGTGATACCCTTGGATTAGTACAACAATGTTTTGATTTATCTACCGTCCCCACTTTTAACTTCTCTTTAATCTGTTTTCTTCACTAAGGTTGGAGTGATCATTGTAATAGAATTTAAATTTGGTCCGATTGTTTCCTGCCATTTTCTACTTCCTATGCCATCTCTTTCATTGTGTACTTTATATTCCTTAGCCTGGCACACCAAACCCTACATAATCTGGCCTCTGCTTTACCTCTCCAGTCTTACCTCTTATCATTCCCTGCCTTGTGTGCCAAGCTCAAATCACATAGACCCATTTGCAGCTTCACAGAGTAAGCCAAGCTCTCATACCTCAGTGCACCTGTACATGCTGTTTACTCTGCCTGGAATGCCCATTCCCCACCCTCACTAGTTTCTCTGCCTGGCTAGTTTCTATTTGTCCTTTAGAATTCATGTCTCCTCCTCTTGGAAGTTTTTCTTGCCCACCCAAGAATTGGTTATGGTCCCATCTTATGTATTCCCAAAGTATTCTGTGAATACTATTATCAAAGAACTGCCTGTTTGTCTATTATCTCCACACCCCTCCCCTACCAATTTCCTGGAGAGAAAGGATGATTTTCTCATTAATAGTGTATCATCATGCCCTAGGATAAACCCTGGCACACAGTAGCACTCAAAAGATATTTATTCAGTTAGTGAATAAAAGGCAGTGAATGAATGGATACCATGGAGTCATGAAAATAGCATTTAAATGGAATATAGAGACCTGAGTTTTGTACCTGGTTCTGCCACTATGTGGATGGTTTTAGTTGAAATCATTTCACTCCACTTCACTTGAGCTAGATAAGCTCTCAGGTTTCTTCCAGGTTTATAATTTACAAATACATTATATAGGGAAAAGTAAAAATATACAAACTTTTAGAGCTGACAACCTTAAGGGGCTGGCTAGGTAATTCTTGTTCGAAAAAATGTACCTTGAAAAAACATGCCAAATAAAAGTGAGCTTTTATAGCAGTATTTAAGTTCTTTCTACTTACAGCTTTCAAACTATTTTTGTAGAACCAATTATTTTCACAAAATCTTTCAGAAATATCTATTGTAAGCTGTTTGAGAAGTAGAGAATGTGAAATTCAGTGATATTAGGTAACGTATTTGAGCTAGCAGCAGAGACAGAAGCAGAGTCAGAATCTGATTCAAAATTGTCTTGATAGAATATCCCACCTATTGTGAAAAATTGTGTGATATTATAGAGCTAAACCAGTAAAGAAAGCAGTGAAAAAATTTTCTTTTTATTATTTATCTATCTGTCTATTTATTTATTTTTGGCTGTGTTGGGTCTTTTTTGCTGTGTGCAGGCTTTCTCTAGTTGTGGCGAGCGGGGGCTGCTCTTCGGTGTGATGTGTAGTCTTCTCACTGCGGTGGCCTCTCTTGTTGCAGAGCATGCGCTCTAGGCGTGCGGGCTTCAGAATTTGTGGCTCACGGGCTCGGTAGTTGTGGCTCGCGGGCTCTAGGGCACAGGCTCTGTAGTTGTGGCGCATGGGCTTAGTTGCTCCGTGGCATGTGGGATCCTCCTGGACCAGGGATAGAATCCGTGTCTCCTGCATTGGCAGCCAGATTCTTAACCGCTGCGCCACCTGGGAAGTCCTGAAAGCAGTGAACTTTAAACTAAATTACACATAGATTAAAATAGCAAACACCAAAATTAAGGTGCTAGATGACATTTTATTTCAGAATCACATAATTATGGGGTTAGGCAGCATTCTTAAGAGGTAATCGTCTATCTTTAAGCAAGGCTACACCTAGTAGTCCCCAAACAGAGGAAGTTATGCAATTCTTTGAAATATTTGGGAAAAGAATATTCCATAACTCTTTTTCATACTTGTCCCAGTGCCACATGATACTGATAAAAGAAAATTTACTACCTTAACAATTATCTAGAACTGAACCAGTTCTAGCAATGACCCCATACATCCATGATTCCCATCCTTTTCTGGTTGTGGTAGGCAGAATTCTAAGATGGCCCCCCAGATTCCTGCCCCTGGAATACATGTTTTGTATAAGCCTTCCCCAAGCATGTGGGCAGGACTTGTGGATACGAGATAGGCACTCACTTGATAGGTTATATTATGTGATGAATGTATGACAATGGTCACCTTTGGTTATACAGTGATTGAAAATGAATATACCAGCATTACATGGCTATATTTAGTGAGAAAATGGAATGGTATCTGAAGGTAGCTCCCTCAATTTCCCTTATTTCTACCTCTACAATGCTGCGTGATTTTCCATCCTTTTCTTCCCTCCCCAGGTAGTAAATGAAAGGTACCTCTTTATCTCAAGGTTATCAAGTGTCTCTTTCAGAATTTCAGTTGTTCTCTCTCCTCTTAGTTATTCCCCACAGCCTGCAACACATAGGATCTCCTACCTGACAGAACCTTTCCATGACTCCAACTCTTTTGAACTTTGGTGCTTCTCCTTCCTTTCTGTGTCAGACCTGCTTGTTCCAGATCTACCCTACTGTTCCAAAAGCACATTGGCCTCATCTGGGCCCAGATCCAGATCAATAATCCCCATCTGGTTTCAGATCCTAGCCCAGTGACATGAAATAAGAATGGCACAATAGGGTACCACTGATATTGGTTTCAAGCTGGCCCTTGCCCCAGTGTTTCCTCTACTTGCTTTATTTCTTTAACCCCTAGCTTCTTAGGCCTTTTAGTCTGGCTACATGATAGATTCATTCTCTGAGCTTTCAACTCTCTATCTTCTCTAATCAGCGGGTTGTCTTCTCCCTCCTGATATCATACTAATTTGGGACTTTTTTCTTTTCTTTCTTTCAGCTTAAAAAGAATGAGGTAATGAATCCCCATGCTCCCATCACCCAGCTTCAACAATTATCAACGTAAGCCCACATTGGATTATCATTTTTGTGTGTGTGGTAAAAAGTACATAACATTAAATTTACCACCTTAATCATTTTTAAGTGTAAAGTTCAATAGTATATTCACATTGTTGTACAACAGATCTCTGAAACTCTTTCATCTTTTAATTCTGAAACTCTGTACCTACTAAACATCAATCATGTTGGATTATTTTTAAAGCAAATTCCAGACCTTATATCAGTTCGTTAATAAACATTTCAGGCCTGAGAGCGCCAGAGCCCCCGAGTCAGCGGCTCCTTTAACCCCGTCCTGTCTGAGCAAAAAATCAGACGCCCTCCAGCGACCTACATGCAGAGGCAGGGCCAAGTCGAAAGATGAGCCCCTGTGAGCTGTGAGAACAAAGAAGAAAAAGGGAAATCTCTCCCAGCAGCCTCAGAAACAGCGGATTAAAGCTACACAATCAATTTGATGTACCCTGCCTCTGTGGAATACATGAATAGACAGCGAATCATCCCAAATTGAGGAGGCGGACTTCTAGAGCAAGATCTATGATTTTTTCCCCTTTTCCTCTTTTTGTGAATGTGTATGTGTATGCTTCTGTGTGAGATCTTGTCTGTATAGGTTTGCTTCCACCATTTGTCCCAGCGTTCTATCCGTCCATTGTTTTTTTTTTAATTTTTTTCTTAATAATTAATTTTAATTTAAAGAACTCTATTATACTTTACCTTCTTTCTATCTTTCGAAGGAGAAAAACCTGCAACCAAGATTACTCTACCCAGCAAGGATCTCATTCAGATTTGATGGAGAAATTAAAACCTTTACAGACAAGCAAAAGCTGAGAGAGTTCAGCACCACCAAACCAGCTTTACAACAAATGCTAAAGGAACTTCTCTAGACAAAAACACAAGAGAAGGAAAAGTCCTATAATAACGAACCCAAAACAATTTAGAAAATGGGAATAGGAACATACATATCGATAATTACCTTAAATGTAAATGGACTAAATGCTCCCACCAAAAGACACAGATTGGCTGAATGGATACAAAAACAAGACCCATATATATGCTGTCTACAAGAGACCCACTTCAGACCTAGAGACACATACAGACTGAAAGTAAGGGGATGGAAAAAGATATTCCATGCAAATGGAAACCAAAAGAAAGCTGGAGTAGCAATTCTCATATCAGACAAAATAGACTTTAAAATAAGGACTATCAGAAGAGACAAAGAAGGACACTACATAATGATTAAGGGATCGATCCAAGAAGAAGATATAACAATTGTAAATATTTATGCACCCAACATAGGAGCACCTCAATACATAAGGCAAAAACTAGCAGCCATAAAAGGGGAAATCGACAGTAACACATTCATAGTAGGGGACTTCAACACCCCACTTTCACCAATGGACAGATCATCCAAAATGAAAATAAATAAGGAAACACAAGCTTTAAATGATACATTAAACAGGATGGACTTAATTGATATTTATAGGACACTCCATCCAAAAACAACAGAATACACATTTTTCTCAAGTGCTCATGGAACATTCTCCAGGATAGATCATATCTTGGGTCACAAATCAAGCCTTGGTAAATTTAAGAAAATTGAAATTATATCAAGTATCTTTTCCGACCACAACGCCATGAGATTAGATATCAATTATAGGAAAAGAGCAGTAAAAAATACAAACACATGGAGGCTAAACAATACACTACTTAGTAACGAAGTGATCACTGAAGAAATCAAAGAGGAAATTAAAAAATACCTAGAAACAAATGACAATGGAGATACAACGACCCAAAACCTATGGGATGCAGCAAAAGCAGTTCTAAGAGGGAAGTTTATAGCAATACAAGCCCACCTTAAGAAGCAGGAAACATCTCGAATAAACAACCTAACCTTGCACCTCAAGCAATTAGAGAAAGAAGAACAAAAAAACCCCAGAGTTAGCAGAAGGAAAGAAATCATAAAAATCAGATCAGAAATAAATGAAAAAGAAATGAAGGAAACAATAGCAAAGATCAATAAAACTAAAAGCTGGTTCTTTGAGAAGATTAACAAAATTGATAAACCATTAGCCAGACTCATCAAGAAAATAAGGGAGAAGACTCAAATCAATAGAATCAGAAATGAAAAAGGAGAAGTAACAACTGACACTGCAGAAATACAAAAAATCATGAGGGATTACTACAAGCAACTCTATGCCAATAAAATGGACAATCTGGAAGAAATGGACAAATTCTTAGAAATGCACAAACTGCCAAGACTGAATCAGGAAGAAATAGAAAATATGAACAGACCAATCACAAACACTGAAATTGAAACTGTGATTAAAAATCTTCCAACAAACAAAAGCCCAGGACCAGATGGCTTCACAGGCGAATTCTATCAAACATTTAGAGAAGAGCTAACACCTATTCTTCTCAAACTCTTCCAAAATATAGCAGAGGGAGGAACACTCCCAAACTCATTCTACGAGGCCACCATCACCTTGATACCAAAACCAGACAAGGATGTCACAAAGAAAGAAAACTACAGGCCAATATCACTGATGAACATAGATGCAAAAATCCTCAACAAAATACTAGCAAACAGAATCCAACAGCACATTAAAAGGATCATACACCATGATCAAGTGGGGTTTATTCCAGGAATGCAAGGATTCTTCAATATACGCAAATCTATCAATGTGATTAACCATATTAACAAATTGAAGGAGAAAAACCATATGATCATCTCAATAGATGCAGAGAAAGCTTTTGACAAAATTCAACACCCATTTATGATAAAAACCCTGCAGAAAGTAGGTGTAGAGGGAACTTTCCTCAATATAATAAAGGCCGTATATGACAAGCCCACAGCCAACATCATCCTCAATGGCGAAAAACTGAAAGCATTTCCACTAAGGTCAGGAACAAGACAAGGTTGCCCACTCTCACCACTCTTATTCAACATAGTTTTGGAAGTTTTAGCCACAGCAATCAGAGAAGAAAAGGAAATAAAAGGAATCCAAATCGGAAAAGAAGAAGTAAAGCTGTCACTGTTTGCAGATGACATGATACTCTACATAGAGAATCCTAAAGATGCTACCAGAAAACTACTAGAGCTAATCAATGAATTTGGTAAAGTAGCAGGATACAAAATTAATGCACAGAAATCTCTGGCATTCCTATATACTAATGATGAAAAATCTGAAAGTGAAATCAAGAAAACACTCCCATTTACCATTGCAACAAAAAGAATAAAATATCTAGGAATAAACCTACCTAAGGAGACAAAAGACCTGTATGCAGAAAATTATAAGACACTGATGAAAGAAATTAAAGATGATACAAACAGATGGAGAGATATACCATGTTCTTGGATTGGAAGAATCAACATTGTGAAAATGACTCTACTTCCCAAAGCAATCTATAGATTCAATGCAATCCCTATCAAACTACCACTGGCATTTTTCACAGAACTAGAACAAAAAATTTCACAATTTGTATGGAAACACAAAAGACCCCGAATAGCCAAAGCAATCTTGAGAACAAAAAATGGAGCTGGAGGAATCAGGCTGCCTGACTTCAGACTATACTACAAAGCTACAGTAATCAAGACAGTATGGTACTGGCACAAAAACAGAAAGATAGATCAATGGAATAGGATAGAAAGCCCAGAGATAAACCCATGCACATATGGTCACCTTATCTTTGATAAAGGTGGCAGGAATATACAGTGGAGAAAGGACAGCCTCTTCAATAAGTGGTGCTGGGAAAATTGGATAGGTACATGTAAAAGTATGAGATTAGATCACTCCCTAACACCATACACAAAAATAAGCTCAAAATGGATTAAAGACCTAAATGTAAGGCCAGAAACTATCAAACTCTTAGAGGAAAACATAGGCAGAACACTCTATGACATAAATCACAGCAAGATCCTTCTTGACCCATCTCCTAGAGTAATGGAGATAAAAACAAAAATAAACAAATGGGACCTAATGAAACTTCAAAGCTTTTGCACAGCAAAGGAAACCATAAACAAGACCAAAAGACAGCCCTCAGAATGGGAGAAAATATTTGCAAATGAATCAACTGACAAAGGATTAATCTCTAAAATTTACAGGCAGCTCATGCAGCTCAATAACAAAAAAATAAACAACCCAATCCAAAAATGGGCAGAAGACCTAAATAGACATTTCTCCAAAGAAGATATACAGACTGCCAACAAACACATGAAAGAATGCTCAACATCATTAATCATTAGAGAAATGCAAATCAAAACTACAATGAGATATCATCTCACACCAGTCAGAATGGCCATCATCAAAAAATCTAGAAACAATAAATGCTGGAGAGGGTGTGGAGAAAAGGGAACACTCTTGCACTGCTGGTGGGAATGTGAATTGGTTCAGCCACTATGGAGAACAGTATGGAGGTTCCTTAAAAAACTACAAATAGAACTACCATATGACCCAGCAATCCCACTACTAGGTATATACCCTGAGGAAACCAGAATTCAGAAAGAGTCATGTACCAAAATGTTCATTGCAGCTCTATTTACAATAGCCCGGAGATGGAAACAACCTAAGTGCCCGTCGTCGGATGAATGGATAAAGAAGATGTGGCACATATATACAATGGAATATTACTCAGCCATAAAAAGAAACGAAATTGAGCTATTTGTAATGAGGTGGATAGATCTAGAGTCTGTCATACGGAGTGAAGTAAGTCAGAAAGAGAAGGACAAATACCGTATGCTAACACATATATATGGAATTTAAGAAAAAAAAATGTTATGAAGAACCTAGGGGTAAAACAGGAATAAAGACAGAGACCTACTGGAGAACAGACTTGAGGATATGGGGAGGGGGAAGGGTGAGGTGTGTTAGGGCGAGAGAGAGACATGGACATATATATACTAACAAACGTAAGGTAGATAGCCAGTGGGAAGCAGCCGCATGGCACAGGGAAACCTGCTCGGTTCTTTGTGGCTGTCTGGAGGGGTGGGATAGGGAGGGTGGGAGGGAGGGAGACAAAGAGGGAAGAGATATGGGAACATATATATATGTATAACTGACTCACTCTGTTATAAAGCAGAAACTAACACACCATTGTAAAGCAATTATACCCCAATAAAGATGTAAAAAAAAATAATAATAAAAAAAAATAAACATTTCAGAATGTATCTTAAAGGAATAAAAGATCCCCCCACCCCACTTCTTTTTGTACAACCGCAAAACCCTTATCGCACTTAAATCAAGGTTTCAACAGGAAACAGAGGATACACTCAAATAAGATAACTTTAAGAGGGCTTATTTAAAGGTTGTGGGTATAGGGGAACCACAAGGTATAGTACAGTAACCTAGGGTAAGTGACTGAGTTGGTACCACTTCCAGACCCATAAGGGTATGGGGAGAGAGTGGTTACCAGAACCTGGAGAAAGAAAGAATCTATAGAGTGGGCTACACTGAAAAAAGTAATGACCTTAGGTCAGGAGACACAGTAGGGTGATCTTGCAGGGAGGGAGACGGGGGAATGATACCCTGACATTACTCTCCGCCCTCTCTCTCTTCTTTTGCTAGTAGTTTTCACTGGCCTGGTCCATCTAATGGCTGAAGGGCATGGGAGCCCTGGTGATATAATCCATAGAGTCCAGCCTTCTGGAGCAGAGAGTAGGGTGGAGGGTGGTTCTGGAGGAACAAAGGGAAGATACGCAGGAAATGATAATTCTTAATATCACTTAATATATTTATGTGAACCATTCTAGCAAATCATTGAAACTGGGAAGGGGATTGTGGGAGCCCACTGAATTTATAGCCGGTTGGTCAGAAGCACAAGTGGTAACCTATGACTTGCAGCTGTCATCTTAGGTGGGGGTAATCTTGCAGGATTGAGCTCTTAACTTGTGGGGTCTATGCAAAACCCAGGTAGGTTGTGTCAGAACTGAAATGAACTATAGACACCCAGTTGGTGTTTGGAGAGTTGGAGAATTGGTTGGTGTGGGGGAAAAAACTCCACATATTTGGTGTCAGTGTTGTGAATAAAATCAGCTCAAGATGTAATTCACATTCCATACGATGCACCCATTTAAAGTGTAAAATTTACATAGATTTTAGTATATTCACAGAGTTGTACAACCATCACAATTAATTATAGAACATTTTAATCACCCCCCAAAGAAACGTTAAAGCCATTAGCAGTCATTCTCCATTCTCCCTTTCTCTCAGCCCCTGGAAGAACTAATCTACTTTCTGTCTCTATGGCTTTGTCTATTCCACACGTTTCGTATAACTTGTGACCTTTTGTGTCTGGCTTCTCTCACTTAGCATAATGTTTTCAAGATCCATCCATGTCGTAGCATGTATCAGTACTTTAATTTTATCGTCAAATAATATTCCACTGTATGGATATATCACATTTTATCCATTCGTCAGTTGATTGGCATTTGGGTTGTTTCCACTTTTTGGCTATTGTGAACAATGCTGCTATAAACATTTCATGTGCAAGTTTTTGTGTGGACATATGTCTTCATTTCTCCTGGGTATATACCTAAGAATGGAATTTCTGGGTCACATGGCGACTCTATATTTAAACATGTTGGGGACCTGCTAGACCGTTTTCCAGAGCAGCTGCACCATTTTACATTCCCATCAGCAGTATAAGGGGGTTCCAATTTCTCCACATCCTCATCAACACTTATTAATATCGGTCCTTTTTTTAAAAAAAAATTATTTATTTATTTATTTATTTTGACTGTGTTGGGTCTTCGTTTCTGTGCGTGGGCTTTCTCTAGTTGGGTCAAGAGGGGGCCCACTCTTCATCGCGGTGCGCGGGCCTCTCACTGTCGCGGCCTCTCTTGTGGAGCACAAGCTCCAGACGCGCAGTCTCAGTAGTTGTGGCTCACGGGCCCAGTTGCTCGGCGGCATGTGGGATCTTCCCAGACCAGGGCTCGAACCCGTGTCCCTTGCATTGGCAGGCAGATTCTCAACCACTGCGCCACCAGGGAAGCCCAATATGTGTCCTTTTGATGCTAGTCACCCTAATGGGTGTGAAGTGATGTTTCTCTGTAGTTTTTTTTTCTATAAAGAGGATTATGTTATGTGTGAACACAGATATTTCATTTCTTCTTTTCCAATTTTCACACCTTTTCTTTATTTTTCTTGCCTAATTGCTCTGGCTAGAACTTCCAGTGCTATATTGAATAGAAGTGGCAGGAGTAGGCATCCTTGCCTTGATTCTGATCTTAGAGGAAAAGCTTTCAGTTTGAGCATGATGAGCATGATGTTGAGCATGATGTTGGCTATGGGTTTTTCATGTATGGTCTTTATTATGTTCAAGTAGTTTTCTTCTATCTCTAGTTTGTTGAGTGTTTTTTTTTTTTTTTTTCTTGCGTTATGCGGGCCTCTCACTGTTGTGGCCTCTCCCATTTGCGGAGCACAGGCTCCGGACGCGCAGGCTCAGCGGCCACGGCTCACGGGCCCAGCCGCTCCGCGGCATGTGGGATCTTCCCGAAACGGGGCACGAACCCGCGTCTCCTGCATCGGCAGGCGGACTCTCAAGCACTGCGCCACCAGGGAAGCCCAATATGTGTCCTTTTGATGCTAGTCATCCTAATGGGTGTGAAGTGATGTTTCTCTGTAGTTTTTATTTGCATTTCCCTGATGGCTAATGATGTTGAACACTTTATTCATATGTGTATTGACCATCTGCATATCTTCTTTGGAGAAACGACTATTCAAATCATTTCCTCATTTTAAAATTAGGTTATTTATCTTTTTATTATTGACAGACGAGTTGTTTATATATTCTAGACAGAAGTCTCTTATGAGACAAATGATTTGCAAAAATTTTCTCCCATTCTTTGGTTTGTTTTTTCATTTCCTTGATGGTGGTGTCTTTTGAAGCACAAAAGTTGTTAATTTTGATGATGTCCAATTCACCTTTTGTTGCTTGTGCTTTTATTCTATTTTTAATCTCTTAAAAATTCCTTGCTACTTATTTCTTAAAGGAACCAGGTCATTATGTCCTGTACAATTTACCATATTCTCAATTTTGGTAATTGCAACCCTAGGGTATTACTTAACATGTTCCCCCAACCCCTATATTTTCTATAGGCTCATAATTAGATTCAGAGGCTTGATCAGATTTGGGTTTAAACTTCTGACAGAAATATTTCATAGGTGGTACTGTATATATCCTAAACATCTCTTTACATCACACGAGGAGGACTACAGTGACTGATTGAATTTTTTGTGATGTTAAGATTAATCAGTGGGTTCTGTTCTTATTGGCCTAACCCAACCATTTAAAATTCTCCAACAGGCTCTTATTTAATGGGTTATCAGCTATAATGTTTGGGTCAGTGCTGTCTAATAGAACTTTCTATGGTGATGGAAATGTTCTATCTGTACACTGTCCAATATGGTAGCCTCTAATCACATGTGGCTATTGAAATATGCCTAATACAACTGAAAAATGACTCAAATTTTAATTAACTTAAATGTAAATGGTTACATGTGACAAGTGGTTAATGGATAGTACAGGTCTAGATTCACTATTTCACCAGAGTCTACACTACCTCGGCATTTGTTAGCTCAAATTCTTATAAAATAACTTTCCCTCATCAAATATGACTACCTTGGAATACGGCTCATTCAGAAAAGGCATAACTTGGGCTTGTTTTTAAAGTGGGCACCGAGCCTACATTTCAGGCCATTTTGATTGGGGTAGCCTGGCCTTTGGGCCCTTCCCAACTAAAGAACCATGAGGGGCATACATTCTGTTTTAGGATTGTTACCGTAGTCTCTGTGTCACTTGCAGGGGGTCAGTAATAGAAACTGTTGGCGTTTCATACTTGGTCCTCACAGCTCATCTCTGATTTTAGCTGCAGCTGTGGTGAAGAGTCATGCACACGGATGGCTTCCTACCTGAAGCACCTACCATATCACTCAGCTTTTTGCAGCATGGAGTGTGGGAGTAGTTAGGTCCCGAGGATCAGCCTTCAACCAAGGGTAGCTAAATACTCAATCTCACAGGGCCAATTCTGAAGTGCATACTAAACAGTTCTCTGGAGGGTGGCAGGCAGGATTAAGCTTTGTTGCCCACTGTGCTAACACTCAATAATGGCCCCTTTACCGGCTTTCTCTCCTCTAGTCCACTCTCTCTACTCCCTCTCTCCAGCTTCTAGGATCTCTTCCCTAATAAACTGCCTGCTTCCAAGTTGTGTCTCAAGCTCTGCTTTGGGGGAAATGTAAACTAGGGCAGGACCTCAAAATACTTTAGTCCATGGCATTAATTCACTCAGAAATGTTTACTGAGTGATTATAATGGATCGGGCAGTGTATTAGATACTGACAATACGATGGTGAACATGAGATCAAGTGTGATGGCGTACATGGATAAATGGGCAATAATTGAATAATGTATCACGCATTATAACAGGATAAACATGGGTGCTATTAGTTGTGAAGCGTGGCCAGGTTTAGGATCCCTGAATTGTCCCTTGCAAAAATCCCATTTGCTAGGTAGTAGGGGAGAGTGAATGACAGAGGACAAGGCAGCTAAAGCATCCCTACCTTGGACTTTGTGCCCAACTCCCAGGCTTCAGTTTGGGACTGAGGTAAGCCTAAGTGGCATGGCTGAGTCCTCCCTTCCTTCAGGCCACTACTTGGGCCCTCCTAGAGCCTTCATTGGAGGGAGCCCCACGGTGCTCTTACTGCATGAATCCAGTGGTGTTTCATAAAAGCTCAAGCCTGAAAAAAGGAAGCACTCCCTAACCATCCCCCTCCAAAAATCCCCAAAGAGAATACATTCTGCCTGCAAAGCCAGAATTTTATTCTTACTACAAAAAAACTGCCTGTTTGTACTGTGGCCTTAGAACCTTGACCTTGCCACAACCATTACTCTCCTTAGTGCTATATTAAAGGTGGGAAACTTGAGCCCAATAAAAGTTAAAACGTCAAATGAATGTAACTTTCCTCCCTTTTTCCTTTTTTCCTGCTGTATCCCTAAGTCTTCTGCTTGAAGGACTTTAGAATACTGTGTACGTCTAGTGAGAAAAGTGTCCCGAGGCCTTCTCACCTAAAACTAACTATTTTGAGGCTATTCAGCCAAATTGGTCCTGGCCCTTGGTAATTCCTTTGCCAGTATCTTTCTATCAGTGGGGAACTTGGGTTCTGAATCCCAGTCAACGGCTGGGCCATTGGTGCTCCTAGAGTTCCAATGAGCCTTTCCACAAAGTTTTAACTGGGTTAAACATGGAGTTAAACTCCATCCAGTTTTCTCCACCTCATATGAAATGAACATCTTGTCTTCACCTGATGCTGAGAACTGACACTATCTAGAACTTACACGTAGCTCCTTGAATTTTTCCTGTTTTAGCACTAATTTTTCCTGTTTGCTAATGACAGGAAAACCCAACTCAAATGAGCTTAAGCAAAAACAAAAACAAAACAAAACAAAACAAGGCACCCCTCCCCCTAGCACATTATCAATTCATGTAACTGCAAAGTCCAAGGCTCAAGTAATGTTATAAGGAGTCTTTTTCCATCTTTTGCTCTCCTCTCTGCTGTGTTTGGCTTCACTCACAGGCAGGCCTTCTTCAAATGGAGGCCACTAGTACAGCAAATGCAATTTTTACTTTTGATTGGGCCCAACAGTCTTGGCTTGACTCATGTGCCTATCCCTAAACCAGTCACAGAAGCCAGGCGAATGTGCTGCTCGGCTTGGCCAGGCCTAGGTCACATGCTCATCCTTGAAACTGGGCTGTGGGAATTTGCTCCATAAAAGTGTGGTGATTGAGACTGGTGGATTGAGACCTGTGTGTGTGTGTGTGTGTGTGTGTGCTGTATGTGCGGGTGTGCACACACACACACTCAGGGGGTAGTATGGGGAGCACGGATGCTGGTCAGCCAAAAAACAATTCCCCTCTCAGTCCCTCTGTTGAGCTCCACACATATCCCTGAGATTGGACTCCTGTGGGACATGGATACCTGCCCACACTGGACTTGTTTGTGACGTCAGCTGTTCCCCAGAGGTGGGGACCACCATTCTTGAAGTATTCCCCAGACTCTGTCTAGCCTGCTTACAGCTTGTCCTCTTCCTGCTCTAAATGTTCCCACCAAACTGCACAGTGCATGCAATGTCCTTTCAGACACTTTGGCAACTAGTGAGTCATGTACACAAAGAACCATTCAAAGCAAAATGTGGTCATTTCTCTGAGAGAGTAGTGAAAAGATGTTTGGAGAGCAGAGATAAAGGCATATAACATCTGGCTGGGAGCATGAGAGCAGACAAACGATTCAGCGACCATCAAGCACCCAGGACAAGCTTAAGGGTAGGATGAATAATGATACTAACAGTGATAATAATAACAGCAGGGTAGCTGTTATTATCCCTGTTAACAGCAGGTATAATAATAACAATGAATCCTCACAATACTCTTTCAAGTAGGTACAATTATTACCCTGTTTTAGAGTTGAGGTTAAGTAACTTGCTCAAGGTCACATAGTAAGGAGGTGGCAGCATATGCTTGGGTTCCTACCATGGAGGGTCTTAAAGGCCAGTATACAGTGTTAGCCTTGACTTGTAGTTCTTTGAGTAGCTGTTTCATGTTTCCCAATGGACTCAAACCTCCTGAGAACAGCACTTTGTACTACACTTGGGGAGAAGCTACATTTGTACCTCTTTGAATAGATCACCTTTACTGGAGTGAGCATTGTTAAACAAAATAAATGAAGTCTTCCACAGTGGTTAGAGCACTGTGGATCTGACAGGAAGTTATGGATCTGACTAAGTGAGGCTTTCACCTCTGACTCAATGTGTGACTCTGGGCAAATGAACTAACAGCTCCATGCTTCTGACTTTCCAACTGTAAAAGAGAGGAGAAGTATCGAACATACTTCACAAGGACACAGCAAGACCATAATAAATAAATAAATAAATACACATATTAAATTCTTGCAACACTTAAGAAAAAGGTACTAAAGAAACCACGGTATTTTTCTTAGTTTCACCGTAACATCAGTAATCAGCAAATATGCATTAGGAGCCAAACACATTAGACACTATGGGGTTACAACAGAATAATGAAACATGATTTCTGCCAGTCCCTGTTTTATAGGATTTGATGGGCAAGATCAGTTTGATTGGCAAATATACAGATTACTTAACAGAATATCAAAATGGTAAAGTACATTAGCACTCATCTGGTTCAACATATATATATGAAAAATGAGATTCAAAAGGGATATGTAATAGTCTCAGGAAGAGTGTTACTAACGGGGAAACACGTGTCTTCAAAGAAAAGGCCTGGGCTCAGGGTCTGAACTTCAGTTGAAGAGGTTACCATCTGTGGGGCCCGGGGCCAGTCGCTTAGTTTCTCTGAACCAAATTCCCTTCCTCTAAAATGAGGATAATAATTTACTTCCAAGAGCTGTTGTGAAGATTAAGTAAAATCATGCATGCATGTAAAACTTTAATCCAGTGCCTGGCTTAGCACCACAAGTCAACTATTATTATCGTTACCTCTGCAGGAGAAAGCTCTTTTCTGGCTCTTTTTCTGTAAGAAAAAAACATTCCTTCTCCAGTCAGACCCCATTCACAAGGTCGCAGCATAACAGAAAGTGCTTTCAACTACACGGAGATGGGTGCTGCAGGAACGTGGACCCAGCCCTCCCGGGCGGCAGAGCACAGCCGCCTTGGCAAAGCCCATCTTCCATTTCCTTCCGTTCCTTTTCGGGAGAGCCAGGCTCCCCCGCACGCGCTCGGTTATATTATTCTCTTGCTTCGCCAGGTCGCTGGCCTCTCTCTGGCTTCTCTTTGCGTCCTCTCGGTCATGCGGGCCCCGCGGCAGCCGGGAGGCCACAGCCTGCGGCTCGTTCCCTCCACGCCCCAGTCTTCCTCTTCGCTTCCGCGGTGGGAAGTGATATGCATGAAATGCATCACTGTGTGGATTTAGGGGAAGAGGCCCCTGGGAGTGGGATGGGGGATGGGGAGGAGCTGTTTCTTGCTGCGCGCCTCTCAGGAGCATTACGGCCGGGCTCGTTCCCGGCCCCGGCCGCCAGCCCCAGCTTCCCGGGTCCGGAGCGGGGACTGGCGGAGGCGGCGACGGAGGGAGCGCGAGTGAAGAGGCACGCGCCCGCCCGTCCGCGCCCAGACCGCCGCAGCCGCCTTAGCAGCCATGGCCGAGCGCCGCGCCTTTGCCCAGAAGATCAGCAGGTAAATCTGGGGCGTGGGTTGCGCCGCCGCCGCAGCCGGGGGAAGAGTCGGAGAGTCCTCCCGGCCCGGGCCTAGGAGGCGGGTGGGTGTGGCGACGCGGACGCCTGGATCCCGCGGCCTGGTCGGCGGCTGGGCGGAGGGGCGGAGGGGGCTCTCGGCGGCCGCGGTGGCTGTCCGGACCTGGCGCCGCCCTCCGAGCCCGGCCCTTAGCCCGCGCCTCGGCCGGGGGCGCTGAGAGCCCCGCACGCCCGCGCCCCCGCCTCCCCCGGCTCCTCGGGCCCCCGGG
>NW_006791298.1:2230342-2307249 GCF_000442215.2 Lipotes vexillifer | reverse complement strand
GCGCTGAGAGCCCCGCCCGCCCGCGCCCCCGCCTCCCCCGGCTCCTCGGGCCCCCGGGCCTGGAGTTCGCGGCGGCTTATTGAAGGGCTGGCGGGGGAAGCTCTTCTGCCGGCCGCTCGGCGCTTCCCAAATTCTTTGTGTCCCCACCCCCGGGCTGGCCGGGGCCCTTTCCCTCTCCCCGCCCACCCCCGTTGCCCCTCAGGAGGGTGCGGGGGTCCGCCCTCGTCTCCACCCCAACAAAAGATTCGGCGCGTGGCGGGCTCCCGGCCGGTGCGAGGCCGCCCCTCCTTCAGGCCTCTCACCCTTCCCAGAAATCTGACAGGAATCCTCTTTGCACCCAGCGGTCCAATTCAGAGTTGGGCTCGTGCACCCAGAATCGAAAACGTACGGCCTAAATGAAAAGTTGAGAGCTTGTGGTCTGCACCTTCAGTGTCCAGCTGCCCGATCTGACGAATTGTAGGCTGGAGCTTGATCCTAGTAGCGTGTGAATGTAAACTGCGCCTGTGTTTCTCATAGCTCCAGAGGAAGATGGATGATAGGCAGTGTTCTTTATACACCGGCCCTTTGACTCGTGTTTTAGAAGTCTAGCAGTGAGCAAGCGATCACGGTTGAGGTTTCTGAGCTTTTCACCCACTTGTGGTGGGGAGGTTGCCACCTTTCTCCCCCCAAAACTAAAAATTGAATTACGGTGGAGGATTCTAATATTTGTAGACTTTCATTGTGGAATATATCAGTGTGTATGACACTAGACATGTTTTGTTTAATAAGACCATATTTCTGTTAATCTGAAGTCCCAAGAGAAGAAACATTCGAATGTATTACTTTTTCGACAATTGTATTTCTGTGACTCTGAATCTTTTTAGTTTGCTGATATTTATTAAAGATTTTTGGAACTACCAAACAGGTCGTTTCTTAACTGCTTGAACTTCCATAGTGTTACTCTCTTTTGGCACTTTTTCATGTAAAACTAACATCTGTTTCATTTAAGCTTTGTGCCTTTTTTTTTTTTTCTTTCGAGCTTTAAAACACATATTTTATTTTCTCCTTAAGAGACAAAATAGCAAGTGCTTAAGAGCATAAGCTCAGACTGTGACCATGGGCTTAAATCCTGACTGTTATTTTCTAAGTTGGCACCTTGGCCAAATTGTTTAAGGTCTTTACTTGTTTGGAAAATGGGTAAAAAAACCGGTACCCAGCTCATAGAGTTGTTGTGAACATTAAACGGAATAATTTGTGTAAAGGGTTTAGTACAGTGTATGGCCTTTACTAGTTATCATGGAACACTTAACAATAATTAGTATAACCTAGGGAGCTGTGATGGACTTAATAGGAAATTATTACTTTTGTTCTTTTTAACATTTTTTTGTAAAATAACTTGGTTTTGTTTCTGAAGGCAGTGCCATTTAAAAGTAGATGCATTACTTGACATGCATACTTAGTATTAATTTCTCTTAAATAGAACCGAAAGCTTATCTCTGAGAACATTGTGCTGATCAAGAAAATGCACATAAGGGAGTTAGGTGTGAAATACATACAGTGTCTGTTCTCCATTCATGGAATTTGTTCTCAGATAGGGCATGACAAAACACAAGAAAAAAAGATAACCAGTTTTGCAAAACAACAAAAAAATTCAAATTAGTATAGCCGTGTAAAGTTATAAAAGTAAGGCAATGGAAATGAAAAGACATGCCTTGATTGGAGAGATACTTAGGAGGTAGGCATGGCAGTGATTGATGATTGCTTGGATAAGGAAAGTGAGGAAGACTGAAGAGTCTAGGAGGACATCCAAGTTTCTGACTTGGGCAACCAGGATGGAGGCAGTTGTTGAGTAAGGGAGGACAGGAGGAAGAATGGGTGTGAGGGTGGGAAATGAGGTGGGATGGAGATGATGATTCAGTTTTGGACATGTTGATTTTGAGGTGCTCATGGAGCATTCCAAGAGAAGTGTCTATGAAGCTGTTGGTACAGGTTTAAGGTGCAGAAGAGAGATTGGGTTGGAGATCTAGATTTGGGAGTCATCAGCAAGTAGATTGTAATTAAAGCCAGAGGAGTAGATGAGATAGTTGAGGAGGAATGCACAGGCTTAATCTGGAGGGAAGACCACGGACAGAACTGCTATAGATGATGAATTATTATCTGCTTATTGTGAATGAAAGGTACTTTCCTCCAAGTTAACAAATATGGCTGAATAATTCCTCTGAATAAATTATTGTTCTGCTTCTTAGTTTCCTACTGGGGGAAGTATAGCACAACTCTGGAGACAGACTGCCTGGTTTGACATCCTAGCACTGCCCCCCACTGTGTAAACCTGGGTGAGTTACTCCCTCTCACTTTTGCCTCATTTCCCTATCTATAAAATGGGGTTAATAGTAGGACTCACCTTATAGGATTGTTGTAAGGATTAAATAAATCCATAGGTATAAAATGCTTATGGCAGTGCTTTTTAGATAATAAGTACACAGTATCACTATTTTTTTTATTATTACAGGATTTATAATATGGCCTAGGACTATTATTTGGAAGTAATAATCCTTTTTATGATATACCTATATGAACTTTGTTGCTCTGTGAAAAGCCTGTTGCTACTGGAAAACTTATTTTTCTTTTTTAAAGGTTTATGATTTTTCAGAAACCTTTACTTTGAAAAGAATTATACTGATCTCTTTTCTGGCTCAGTTTTTTCCTAGCCCTTTGCATTTAGTGCTGTTATTTTTTGAGGCTGTGATTTGGTGATTTTTCAGAGCTCTTTATTCTGCATCACTGATTGTGCTACTAACCTTGGCTCATCATAGAAAAGCAGACTTCATGTCACATATTGCCTCTTATCTGTTCTCCCTACATTTATGTATGTATGTATGGCTGCGTTGGATCTTTGTTGCTCTGTGTGGACTTTCTCTAGTTGCGGTGAGCGGGGGCTATTCTTTGTTGTGGTGCACAGGCTTTTCATTGTGGTGGCTTCTCTTGGTGTAGAGCACAGGCTCTAGGCGCATGGGCTTCAGTAGTTGTGGCATGCAGGCTCAGTAGTTGTGGCTCACGGGCTCTAGAGCACAGGCTTAGTAGTTGTGGCACATGGACTTAGTTGCTCCGTGGCATGTGGGATCTTCCCGGACCAGGGATCGAACTCATGTTCCCTGCATTGGCAGGTGGATTCTTAACTACTGAGCCAACAGGGAAGTCCCTGTTCTCCCTACTTTTTGAGGACAAGGCATATGCCTTGTTAACCTTTGTAATCACTCCCTAGCATATAATAGGTACAATTTATGGAATGTTGATTGTAGATAAATGATCTAGGATTTTGTTTGGATTATTTTGTCCTATCACTTGATATTCAGCTGTAATGAAGAACATTTGTGTATACTTAAGACACTTTTTACTACATTCTCATCTTCATAACCCAGAGGGCAGAAGAACATAGTAAAGAAGGTAGGCTCTAGATCACATCACCCAGGTTGAAATTCTACCTATACCAAATAAGAGCTGTGTAATTCTGGGCAGTTGATCTAACTTCTTTGTCTTGGTTTGCTCATCAGTAAAGTGGAGCTAAAAACCTCTGTAGGATTAATTTGAGGATTAAATGAGATAATACATGTAAGACACTTAGAACTGTGCCTGGAACATAATAAGCATTCAAAAAATGTTAGCTGCTGCTATTATTCCTATATTATTTACTGTTATTTATTTGTTTATTTTTATTGGGGTACAGTTGTGTTGTGTTAGTTTCTACTGTACAGTGAAGTGGAGTTCCCTGTGCTATACAGCAGGTTCTTATTAGTTATCTATTTTATACATATTAGTGTATATATGTCAATCCCAATCTCCCAATTCATCCCACATTGCCCCCCCGCCACTTTGCCCCCTTGGTGTCCATACATTTGTTCTCTACATCTGTGTCTCTATTTCTGCCTTGCAGACCGGTTCATCTGTACCATTTTTCTAGGTTCCACATATATGCGTTAATATACGATATTTGTTTTTCTCTTTCTGACTTACTTCACCCTGTGTGACAGTCTCTAGGTCCATCCACGTCTCTGCAAATGACCCAGTTTCGTTCCTTATTGTGGCTGAGTATTATTCCATTGTATATATGTACCATATCTTCTTTATCCATTCCTCTGTTGATGGACACTTAGGTTGCTTCCATGTCCTGGCTATTGTAAATAGTGCTGCAGTGAACATTGGGGTGCATGTGTTTTTTTGAATTATGGTTATTTACTGTTATTTATTATTCCCATATTCCAGATGCAGAACTGAGGCCTACTGAGAATGAGATTATTTGCCTAATTGAGGCTCAAACCCTAGTCCTCTGATTTCAGATCTTAAATTATTATTATTCGACTGTATTTTCTTTCTGCAAAATATTTTCTTCTGTGGTAGTTCTAGATTTTCTAACAGTGCTGCTATTAGTATACCAAAAGTTACCCTTGTTTTCTTAATCTTCGTTAATTTTGTATCATTTTGCTGCCTAAGAAGCAGAATTTAATGAAAGGCTTTCATCAGATCTTTATTTCTGAGGAAAATCTTACATGAGTAGGATTTCCTGGATATAGGCTTATTTATAACCTCAATTGTTTTTAGTCTTGAATCTGTTCATAACTCTGGCTGAATAGGCTCAATCTTTTAATCTACTTTGTTCAATTCATAATCTCGCTCCTGATCAAAATAAGTCCTTTCCACATAGTATCAACTATTTCAGTGCTGCCTGTTTCATCACTTTGGACACATATACCACTTCCCTGACCTTCTGTTGTACTCATCTCACTAACTGTTAATGCTGAATATCTAACCTATTTCTTCCTCCTGAGCTGCAGAGTAGTGTTAGAGGGAGACTAGAATAGTCCAGAGTTGATCTTTAAAAATAAATAAATAAATAAATAAATAAATAATTTATTTGGTTGTGCTGGCTCTTAGTTGTGGCAGGCAGGCTCTTCAGTTGCAGCAGGTGGGCTCCTTAGTTGCGGCACACGGGCTCCTCAGTTGTGGTATGCAAACTCTTAGTTGTGGCATGCATGTGGGATCTAGTTCCCTGACCAGGGATGGAACCCAGGCCCCCTGCATTGGGAGTGCAGAGTCTCATCCACTGTGCCACCAGGGAAGTCCCCAGAGTTGATCTTTTATTAATTAATGTCTTATCATTTGAAATGAGGTTTATTCCAAATAATTTCTCTTATTTATCATCTTTGCTTCCCTACCCCATCTTTTACCGAAAAGTTTGGGACCATACCACATGAGTCCTTCATTTTAACCTCAGCATGTGACTGTCCCAATATATCGTTCAACCATCTTTCTCTTGAGCCTGAAAGGGTATCGTGTACCTAAAACTTACCTGTTTTATTGTACTTTGAATCCCATACCTTGCCACCTCCTCCCAACCTTGATCCCACAATTTTCCTTTTCCTTTCTAGCATCTTCAATCTGTTCTTTTTTATGGATGTTTCCCTTAAGCCGTAAGGCTTATCCTGCCTTTCTCATCATAAAACAAAGAACCATCGAGTCTTCTGGCATTTCTGGCTGCCAACCAATCATTTCTTTTTCTTTTATAGTCAGCTTTCTCACATGTATGTGGTATAGTCACCAGTACTTCCTGCCTGTTCTCTTTCTCATCAATCCTGGGGCCATATGGCAGTGCTTACCATGCTACCTTATGTGTACTTGGATTATAGAACTCTTGAGAATTAGGAACATTTGACTTTTTTCTTTTGTTCATCACTGATGAGGTACAGTTTTTTTTTTCTTTTTCTTTATAAACTTTCTCATGCTTGCCCTCCTTTCCACTTTCCCCCTATTTTATACTGCTTTTCAGAGTTCTTTGAGGGCTGGTCTAGGTCTTTTTAACTCCAGGGCTTAGCACAGAAACTTGTGTAAACTGGACGCATAAGAAGTGTAGGAATGAATGCCACCCTGCCACTTGGAGCATCTTTCATTGCCTCACAACAAGGTCATGGCTGATCTAGTCCCTCCCTCCTCTAATTCAAACGTGTTACAAATGAAGTCTCCCTAAAACACAGCTTTTATCATGGCATTCTTATGTTCAAAAATGTAAATGTAGTGGCTTCTTATGGGGTTAAATCCAAACTCCTGCTTGCATTTTAAAGTCATCTATAATCTGGTCCTTCTCTTGTTGCTTATTCTCTAGCTTACATTTTGGACTAGTCAGTCTGGTGTTTTCACTTTACCCCCACAAATGCTCTGCTCATTTCCATCTCTATAACTGTTCTGGTTTTTTTTTTTTTTTTTAATATATCCTGCCTTTCCTTTTCTAAATCTTACCCTTTGCTTCAGAGTACTCCAAGCTGCTGTCCTGACATTTGGGATAACCATTTCCTTGCTTTTCTTTATTTTTACTACCTATGAATGCATCCCTAAGCAATATAATTTTTTATTTTTGAATTCATTTAAATAGAGTCATACTGTATGTTTGTATGCTTTTCTGTCTTACTTCTTTTGCTCGAAATTATATCTGTCAGATTCAGCCATGATGTTACAAGCAGTTGAAGTTCATTCATTTTCATTGCTTTGTATTATTTCATTGTATAAATATACCACAGTTTTCCATTCTACAGTAGATGGACATTTGGGTTTTTTCCAGTTTTTGACTATTAGAAACAGTGTTGCTATGAGCATTCCTATACATATATTCTGGTACATATGTTCATGAGTTTTTCTATGGTATGCTCAGGTGTGGAATTGCTGGGTTTTTATTGCTTGTCCTAGCAGTTTTATTTATCATCAAGTTTATTAGGCTATGCCAAACTGTTTTCTAAGATAGTTGTGGAAATTTACACTCCCACAATGTTGCTTTACATAGTTACCATCACTTGGTATTGCCAACTTTTTCATTTTGCCAAGCTGGTGGATACATGATGCTATCTTATTGTAAAAGTTTTAGTACATATTTACTTGATAACTGATGAGATTGAGCCCTGTTTTGTATGTTTATTGACCATTTGAATTTACTTTTTTGTAAATTACCTAATTAAATACTTTGCCATTTTCTTTCCTTGTTTTTTCCCTTTGGATTGTCTTTTTCTTATTGATTTGTGTGAGTACTTTATATGTATTCAGTAGATTAATCATTTATTGATGATATGTTTTGCAAATATCTTCTCCTACACTGTGGTTTGTTTTTTAATCCTTTTTATAGAGTCTTTTACTTTTTTTTTTTTTTTTTGGGCTGCACGTTGCGGCGTGTGGGATCTTAGTTCCCTGACCAGGGATTGAACCTGGGCCACCTGCAGTGGAAGCGTGGAGTCTTAACCACTGGACAGCCAGGGAAGTCCAAAATGGAGTCTTTTGAAAACTAAGTTTTAATGCAATATATCAGGTTTTTTTTTTTTAACGTTTAGTATTTTGGGGGTCTTGTTTAAGAAATATTTTATTCTCTGAGGTCATTAAGATATTCATCTGATTTATAATAAACTTTGTAATTACCTCCTTTGTGTTTAGGTTTATATTCCACCTGGACTTGATATGTGTATGGTGTGAAATTTTAATTTTTTCAGAATGGATTCTCCTTTCCCCATTGATCTGTCCTGCCATGTCTATAATAGATGTGTGTGTCCTTATTTGTGGGTTTTTTTTAATGGGCTCTCTATTTTGTCCCAGTGGTCTGGTTATACATCTTTTCACTAATTATAAACAATTTTCATTATAATAAGTTTTGGAATTTGGTGGACTCTCTCCTCCCACCTTAAAAAAAAGTGTCTTAGCTGCTCTTAGCTTTTTGAATTTCCGTGTATATTTTAGAATCCACCAAAAACAAACGAACAAAAAACTCCCAAATCCTATTAGAATTTGATTGGGATTGCATTGAATCTGTACATCAATTTGGGGGAGAAATGACATTCTTATAATACTGATTCATGGTCGTGGTGTATCTCTCCATTTATTTAGGTCTTCTTTGTATCACACAATGAAATTTTGTAGTTTTCTCCATAAGGTTCTTGCATATCTTTTGTTAGATTTATCCCTAGGTATATAACAATTTTGTATCAGCTATATACCTTGTTAAACTCTTGTTAAATCTAAGAATGTATCTGTGGATTCCTTTGTATTTTCTTTTTCTTTTTAAAAAAATTTTTACCAAAGTTTAATAATAGTCCTTGATTCTTCAAAATGGGCACAGGCTTTTCAACTCTGGACAGTCCTCAGGTTACACAATAGCTCTGTGGGACTGATTCAACCAGAACTGTTGTGCTTTCTCAGGAAAACACAGGGTCAGTCTTTTTCAGGAGACCTTATATTCCAGCTCCATACTTGAGAAACTCCTGGTACAGGAAGACTGAACAAAGCTGAGGGGGAAGATCAGGCTGCAGTCAACCTACTTACTCTCCTGTGGCCTTTATATTTTCCATGTAGACAGCCGTATCATCTGAAAATCAAGAATTTTTGTTTTATCTTTTCTAAACCTTGTAACTGATTTATTTTTTTGTGTTGGTCTGCAGGCTATTACCTTGCATTATTGTACAGATTTTTACTACCATTTCTACTCAACATTGTGTTAATATTGAGCATCCTCATTTTGTTTATAATCTCAAAGGGAAAGCTTTCTGTGTTTCACTTAATATTAAGCCTGGTGATTACTGTAGGTTTTTTGTAGGTACTCTTTTAGGCTGGGTTCCCTAGAAAATAGAGACTGAAACAAGGGTTTAGAGTTGAGGCTTGGACTTCCCTGGTGGTGCAGTGGTTAGGAATCCTCCTGCCAATGCAGGGGACAAGGGTTCGAACCCTGGTCTGGGAAGATCCCACAGACTGCGGAGCAACTAAGCCAGTGTGCCACAACTACTCAGCCTGCGCTCTAGAGCCCGTGAGCCACAACTACTGAAGCCCATGTGCTGCAAATTCTGAGCCCGCATGCTGCAGCTACTGAAGCCTGAGCGCCTAGAGCCCATGCTTCACAACAAGAGAAGCCACCACAATGAGAAGCCCACGCACTGCAACGAAGAGTGGCCCCTGCTCGCCGAAACTAGAGAAAGCCCGTGCACAGCAACGAAGACCCAACGCAGCCAACAAAAAAAAAAGTTGAGTTTTTTTCTGGGAGGCATAATCCCAGGGCATTAAAAGAGAAGAGGGAAGTGAAGAGAAGGATGGGAAACAATGTAAGGTGATACCTTATCTCGTTGGCCACTGCTTCACAAAGAGCTAAAGAGAGATCGTTTGCCAGGTGTGCATGCTTGGCCACACAGGATATCTTTAGACAGAGGAACAGTTCCTTAGATGTGTAGATGGGACTGTGGAAGAAGAGGAAATTTATCTACCTGCTTTTCTCCTGCATCCTGTTTTCCATTAGTCAATTCAGTCTCCACAGAGAGTTAGTTCCCTTTAGTTTCTGGGATGCATCTTTTGGACCCCTTTGGCAACCACTTGAGATGTCTCTGCTTTTTCAGTGGCCTTTTACAGAAGAGACTTTTTGGTTGCAAGTGACAGAAACTCAAATCAGATTAATTTGCACATATATTTAAAAAAAAGTGCTGACTCACGTTAACTGAGTACATTGGGTCCAGGGATACAGGTGATGTTAGTAGGCCTCTTATCTTCATGTCTTGGCTAGATTTTCCACAAAATTATAACAAGATGGTTACAGTGAGAATTGACAGCCCCAGGCTCGAATCCTACAAGTTCAGTTGTGGCAGAAAAGATCCAGGAACTCAGTTATTGGTCTGGCTTGGATCACATGTCCTTCCTTGAACCAATTACTGTGTTTAGGGATATAGGGGATTCTGGCCAGTCCTGGGTCATATGTCCTCTATGGTTTGGGGGAGAGATGTGATGGTGTCAGCAACACCCAATCTCAAGGAATGAGTTGCTTATCAGAAAGGAGTTTCTAACCAAAAGAAGGAGGGTCAGAGTGCTGGTCCCCAAAACAACTAATATTCTTTAAAATTAGTCATTTGAAATTGTGTAGCATCCCTATAATCATTTAAATATACGGCTGTATAGTCAGCTCTACTACCTGCTAAAATTTAAATGTAACTGGTGAAATACAAAAAAGAAACAAAACTCGGGTAACCTGATGCCAGCTGTGGATCCCGTCTCTTAACGTTGTTAAGTTTAGCTCTCACCTTAATGCCAACTCACAGCCTCCCAAAGAGGTCTACTTGGTTCTTGTTTTTTGGCTTTCCCATGCTTCTTTCCGCACCTGCACTCCTGCATCCACATGAGGTGTTCCATGTTTGTCCTGTGACACCAGAAAACTGAACTCCTTCACTCATATCAGCCTTTTAATGATTTTCATAAACTTTGCTAAAGATACAAGGATGGTGGTAAGGAGCCTCAGAGTCCAAAACTTTCTTAGTGACTCCACTGCAACTCCTCTTTTTCCTGTCACCATCATTCTTTCTCTGACTATAAGCAATTTCTTACCCTTATCGTCACAGAGTAGTTCCAACCATATCCAAGCTCTTTTTGTTTTTTAAAAAGACAACTTTATAGAGGTATACTTTACGTACCGTACAGTTAATTCATTTTAAGTGTACCATTCAGTGATTTTTAGGAAATTTATAAAGTTGTGACACCATCACCCACAATCCTGTTTTAGAGCATTTTCATCCCCCCCCCCAGAACCCCTTGTGCCAGTTTGTAGTCACTCCCTAGTTCCACCCCAAGCCCCAGGCAACCACTAATATACTTTATGTCTGTCTCTCTTTCTCTAGATTTGCCTTTTCTGAACATATCATATAAATGGAATCATACAATATGTGGCCTTTTGTGTCTGGCTTCCTTCACTTAGCATAACACTTCAAGGTTTGTCAAGTAGTAGCATGTATCAGTACTTGTGAAGTGGCATTTCATTATGGTTTTGGTTTGCATTTCCCTAATGATTAGTGATGTTTTTCTTGTGCTTATTAACCATTTACATATCTATCTATATTGGTGAACTATCTATTAAAATCTTTTGCTCATTTTTAAATTGGATTATTTATCTTGTTTTTGAGTTGTAAGAGTTCTTTATGTTTTAGATAAAGATCCTTTATTAGATATATGATTTGCAAATATTTTCTCCCTGTCTGGTTTGCTTTTTTATTTGCTTAATGGTGAATTTTTCTTTTTCTTTTTTTTTTTTTTACATCTTTATTGGAGTATAATTGCTTTACAATGGTGTGTTAGTTTCTGCATTATAACAAAGTGAAAAAATATGGAACACTTCACGAATTTGTGTGTCATCCTTGCACAGGGGCCATGCTAATCTTCTCTGTATCGTTCCAATTTTAGTATACATGCTGCCGAAGTGAGCACTTAATGGTGAATTTTGAAGCACAAAGATTTACATTTTGATGAAGTCCAATTTATTATTTTTTTTTCTTTTTATGGATCATGATTTTGGTGTTGTTATCTAAGACTCTGCTTAATTCATACTCAAGAAGATTTCCTTCTCTGTTTTCTTCTAGAAGTTTTTATAGTATTAGCTCTTACTTTTGGTTTATGATCCATTGTGCATTAATTTTTGTGCATGGTGTGAGAAGGGGTCTAAATTCATCTTTTGCATATGAATGTTCAGTTCATGTAACACTCTTTGTTGAAAAGACTGTCCTCTTCTCATTGAATTACCTTGATACTTTGTTAAAAATCATTGATCTGTATTTCTGTCCTTACAGTATCAAACTGTTCTGATTACTCATTTTACAGTAAAATTTGATAGCTGGAAGTGTAAGTCCTTCAACTTTTTTCTTCTTTTTCAAAATTGTTTTGCCTATTCTCGATTTTTTCCATTTTCCCAAACAACCAATGAAAAACAACACAACATCATGCATGGGCAAGAGATCCATTCAAAGTACAAGACAGATCAATGAGTTGTTTGTTTTTTTGTTTTTTTTTTGCGGTACACGGGCCTCTCACTGCCGTGGCCCCTCCCGCCGCGGAGCACAGGCTCCGGACGCACAGGCTCAGTGGCCATGGCTCATGGACCCAGCTGCTCCGCGGCATGTGGGATCCTCCTGGACCGGGGCACGAACCCGCGTCCCCCGCATCGGCAGGCAGACTCTCAACCACTGCGCCACCAGGGAAGCCCGATTTTTTCCATTTCTGTAAACATTTTAGGATCAATATCAACATGAATTTTACCAATTTCTGCAAATATTCTTTTGGGGTTTTGACAGGGATTACACTCAATCTGTAGATTAGTTTGGGGAGAATTGCCATCAACAATATTAAGTCTTCAAATCCATGAACACAGGGCTTCCCTGGTGGCACAGTGGTTAAGAATCTGCCTGCCAGTGCAGGGGACATGAGTTCGATCCCTGGTCCGGGAAGATCCCACATGCCATGGAGCAGCTAAGTCCACACACCACAACTACTGAGCCCACACTTTAGAGCCCGTGAGCCACAACTGCTGAGCCTGTGTGCCACAACTACTGAAGCTTGTGCGCCTAGAGCCCATGCTCCACAACAAGAGAAGGCACCACTCACTGCAACTGGAGAAAAGCCCGCACATGGCAATGAAGCCAAATGCAGCCAAAAATAAATAAATAAATTAAATAAATGAAAAAAAAATCCATGAACACACTGTCTCTTCATTTATTTCGAGCTTTTTTGATTTCTCTTAGTAAAGTTTTAAAGTTTTCAGTGTGCAAGTCTTATACTTCTTTTGTTAAATCTAAGTATTTTATTGTTTTTGATGTTATCATGAATGGAATTAAAGAATTATTTTTGGTTTGTTTGTTGCTGGTTTATAGAAATATAGTTGATTTTTGAATATTGAATTTGTATCTTCTGACCTTCCTGAACTCATTTATTAGTTCTAGTAATTTTTGGTGGATTCCTTAAGATTTTCTGCCTACAGGATATATTGTCTGTGAGTAAAGATAGTTTTATTTCTTCCTTTCCAATCTTAATGCCTTTAATTTCTTCCCTTTCCTTCCTTCCTTCCCTCCCTCCTTCCTTCCCTTTCCTTCCGCCCTCTCTTCCTTCTTTCCATTTTTCCTTCCTTCCTTCCCATATTCCACTGGCTGGATCCTGCAGTGTAGTGTTGAATAGAAGTGGTGAGAGTACACATCCTTGCTTTCTTTCCTGTCTAAGGAAGAAAGCATTTCACCATTAAGGATGATGTTATCTGTAGGCAGATGCTGTAGGAAAGGGAAGGAGGGGACGAAAATTTGAGAAGTGTTTAAGACTTAGGATGAACAGAGTTTAGCAACTAATTGTATACAGTTTACACCAGGATATAATTTGTATGTTTGTGGGTAAGGAGCTTCTGGCTTTATTTTTATGAAGTAGAGTGGAGTTAAGGATATATTTATTTCCTTTTGGGAGGATTGACGTTTTACAGTAGAGGTTTTTTCCCCTCCAGTTTTCTTTTTAGTTGCCAGTTTCAGATCAGTGTTAATTTTTTCAAATGCTAAATTTAAAAATCTTTTTTCTGTAGTTATAACTTAGTATGTTCCATGAAGTAGGGAGCATTATTATCACCATGTTTTAGTTGAGGAAATTGAGATATAGTGAAATGCTGTAGATCAGAATGATGGAGACTTCCAAGTCTCCTTAATACAGTGCTTTCTAAATCTTTAACTTAAATGTCATCCCAAAATAGCGTCAGATGGGACACATGAGTCATCTGACATCTTTTTTTCCTTCATCCTCCCCCAAAAGGAACTATGTCTTAAATGTTAAGTGTATTATAGAGAAGGATTATTTCTGTTCTTTGGTTTCACAAATCAACCTGTATGTGTTTTTGTTTTCTTGGGGTTTTAGTGGTTACTGGTCCACTCTGGACCTTAATTCCTAAAGAATTCAACACAGGATAACTTACAAATGACAGTGCCTCAGATGGGAGTTTTATTTAGCCATCCGTGAAAGATAGGAAACAGATCATAGCAGTGGTGGTAGTTATTATAGTGTTCCTATTAATATGTTGGTATATACTACAGACATTTTCACTGGGCATCTTTAACTGACCTCCTGGTTAGGTTCTGGAGAATAGAGAAATAATTAATATAAACTATAACTAGAATTATTTACCTTTGGAAACTTGCTTCCATGGAAAGAGGCCTTGGGAGTTTTATGGATCTGAATTCAAACCCTGCCTCTACCTTTCATAAGTTATTCTATTTTTCAAGTTTATCTAAAAGTATCTATTTTTTTCTTACTATAAAATAATATATGATACTGCAGAAAATGTGGAAATGCAAAAGACCCAAAAGATAAAATAAAAATCACCCATAATTCTTGACTTAGACAAAAATCTCTCAGTGGAGCTTACATTCAAGTGATGATCTTTGCAAAGACTAGAAATAGCTTAAATGTCTACAGTAGAGACTGGTTAAATATGTTGCAGTTTATTCACTTTATGGACTCTATATCAGATAAAAAGGAGAACAGTGGTTAAGAGTGGGGGCTCTGGGCTTCCCTGGTGGCGCAGTGGTTGAGAGTCCGCCTGCCGATGCAGGGGACACAGGTTCGTGCCCTGGTCCAGGAAGATCCCACATGCTGTGGAGCGGCTGGGCCCGTGAGCCATGGCCGCTGAGCCTGTGCATCCGGAGCCTGTGCTCTGCAAAGGGAGAGGCCACAACAGTGAGAGGCCCACGTACCAAAAAAAAAAAAAAGGGGGGGCTCTAAGTTGAGACCTTAGTGCTGTTCCTTATTGGTTGTATGACCTGAACGTCTTAAAACTTCAGTATGCTGGTATAGTGCCTACTTCATGAGTTCTTCTGAAGATTAAATGAGGTATATCAAATTTAACACTTTTATGTGTATCTGGCACATTGTAAATGCTTGATAAATATTGCTAGAATATTATTATTAATTTTATGTGCTGATATGGAAAGATTCCTAAGATATATTAAGTGTATAATGTAAGATATTGAGAAAAGGTTATGTATGATGTCATATGTCATATTACAAAATAAGGATTTCTTATATACACACTGATGTACACACATCTTTTTCTTGAAGGACACCTAAGAAAATATTCAGTGGTCACATGTGGGGAATAGGATTGGGGATTGGAAATGGTAGAGAGTTACACCTTTTGTTTTTACTTCTTTGTGAAGTTTGAGTTTTTAATACCATGTACATTTTCCTTTTATTTACTTTTTTAATCTTTTTTTTTTTTAAAGATGTCTTCCTTTATCAAGTTGTTTTGTCTTTTCTCCATACTGGAAAATCTTATTCTCTCCATACTGGAGAAATCTTATTTTCTCTGCTTCTCATAGTAAGTTTATTTACATAATTGTAGAGCTTGAATGTAGTTCTAGAAGCAGCCCTTTGCAGATATGCTAAAGATGTATTAGAGACTACGTTGAGATAAGTAAACATGTTATCTTGTTAAAACATTGCTAAAAAAGAAAAGTTTCACATAGAATAGGAGAGCATTGTGTTTCAGTAGGAGTTTTTTTTTTCTTCAGTAGTAGTTTTTAAACTTTACCAGTTAACAAATGGGATAGTAATGATGTCAGCTAGGCTCTTAAAGGAAAGGTTTTACACATGTAGAACTCTTCTCTTGATTCAGATTTTTTCCCCCCAGCACTTACCTGATTACTTGACAGTAATAGATAAAAAGGCATACTTCTTGTCTCTTTCCAATCAATTAGAAAGCAACAATACTTATAGATTAATTTCCTCTGAAAGGCACTTGGAAAGTCCATATACTAGGTAGTCTCTAAATTCTTCCTTTTCCCTTACCGCCTTTTTTCTCTCTCCACTACACCTGTCTCTCCATTCCTCTTTCTCCACCCCCGCCATTGTCTTAATTGTCTTAGACATCGAGGATGTAAAGATTAATAAAATATAGTTCCTGCACTCAAGAAGTTCCTATCAATTGTTCCATTCTAGCATTCTTATTGAACTACTTTTTTGGGGGGAGGAATTATGAATTTCGCTATAGTCTCATTTTTTTCACTTCAGCTTTTTAAACATTTTTTAAGCACCCAGAGTGTGCTAGGCACTCTGCTGGAGGGGGCAAAGATAAGTAAAGCTAATCGCTTAGTTCCTTGCAAGGAGATAGGTAAATAGATTTCAGAACAATTTGATATGACTAAGGTACTATGACTAAGGTACTGCTCGGTTTTCACGGTGGGGTAGTTCTTGGTAGGAAAATGGCACCAGACAGTTAAAAAATGTACGTTTTCTTTAATGGCAGAAATTAGCCTGCTTTGAGACATTTTTACAAAAAAAGAGACATAGCGTACCCCTATCAGAAGTAAAGTTTCCTTGTCCTCCTTCATTCCTCAAGGAGGTTGCAAAGGTGCCAGGCCTGAGAAGCCATGTTCTTGATACTTTACCGCACCTTTTTTTTGTCCACCATACTTTTACATCTGTGGGTCGCATTACTACTCTTCTAGAAAAATCTACTTTGCGGTTTATGTGCTTCTATCAAAGAGAATGTTTATAAACGTTAGGCTTTCTCACTGCTGAAATCAAACCTCTGTCAGCAAGGCCAGGTTCTTATTCCACCATAGAAAGCAGTCTAGCTAGTCTGCTGCCTGTCTGAACTAGCCTCCTGGAAACTCCATTTCCTTAAATGAATGTGGATAAACACAAAATGCTTTGAAAGCACAGAGGACGAGTGTCTAACCTGAGGAAAACAGGGCAGAAATAATCAGGCAGGGATATATGGAGGATATGATATACTCCTTGAAGAGTATTTGGCACATCTGTATTCCATATTTAGTTTGCTGGTTTTCTCTGTTAAGGCAGAGTAACCATAACTGAAGTGTTTTAAGCTAAATTATAGACATAATTTGCATCTCTAAAACATAAGAACATTTCCCTCCATTGTTATAATACTGTTTTCCCACATTAAAAAAACACTGATTCTTAATTATGTAATACCTTGTCCATGTTCAGATTTCTCATTATCCCCAGAAATGTCTTTTATAGCTGGTTTGTTCAAATCAAGATCCAGTTAAGGACCATTCATTGCATTTGGTTATATCGCTTAAGTCTTTTTTTCCCTTTTTGAGTAGACTTTAATTTTTAATCTTAAGTCTTTTTTATGCTAAAACTTAGCCCACTGCCTTTATTTATTCATTCATCACATTGACTTGTTGAAGAGACTTGACATTATAGAATGAGCTTTCTTCTGGTTTTTGTCTCATTGCTTTCTTTTAGTATTGTTAACACTGTTCTCTGTATTTCTTGTAATCTGGATGTTAGATATACAGGTTTGATTCAGTTCAGGTTAAATATTTGTGGCACAAATACTGGAAAGGTGATACAGTGTTGCATTTCTTTAATCTATTGTTTTCTTTATTTTCCCTCTTTTGGTCTTTAATACCAACTATACACTATGGTAGAACTGTGAATGTAGAATCCATCAGTCATCAATCATGGACTTGGTTAGTCACAGCATTGGGGTATCATCTGTTCTTGTCCTTTTTCTTTTGGGGGTTTTTAGCTAGCCCTTTCTTGCCTTGTCTCTGATATATGCCCCTACCTGGTATATTCCATGGTATATTCCCTTACACTTCTCCTCTGAGTTCTGTGTTTAATATAAACAGTGCCAGTTCCAAGAGATCTTATTCTCTTATTTGCATATTACATTGCAGATATTTTTTTGTGACTTTATAGGAGTAGCTCAACTAACCTCTTTTATTTTAGTCTAAACTCTCCTTACTCATCTTTACTCAGGTGTTTCCTCTGGTCCCATGAAGAATGACTAGAGATGAGAGAGGCCCAGATTGGCCTTGGGACGTTCTAGAAATCATGGTTGATCGGGCATCTGAAAGTGGGACGAGGTTAGAGGAAAGGTTAAGTGTAACATAATTTTCCCTCAGGATGTGGATCCTTTGTTGGTTATTTCTAATATCCCATGGTGAATGGCCTTAGCGAGTGCTTGCTTTTGTAAAAACTGTAATGCATGTTGACATAGTGAGGGAGCTTATGGAAATGGAGAGAGTTGGTAAGGAGTTAAATAGGTCAAATATTGGATCATGTGCTTTTGGAAGGGGAAGAAGATATTCTCCTATTATAATTTAAGAGTGTAAGTAACTACGGAATTTTTGACCTACTCTTCTTTCCACTTTGCAGTTAATACTAATAGCTTATTAGAAGTAAAAAAGACTTCCTTGTATTGCTTTACAATATGAGCTTCATTAGGAGTAGGAAAAATTGTTATTAAAAAAGTAATCTGTGATAAAGGATTTTAATTGATAACAGGTACTGTTATTCCTGATAACAGTTTATTCATTACATTTCTTGTGTTGCATACTTTGGACCACAGTATGGTTAAGAGATACTACCTTTTTTTTTTTTTTTTTTTTTTTATATAAACAAAATAAAAACCTCCAGACACACAGTCTGAGCCCTGCCAAAAGAATGTTGTTTTTTAATCCTGCCCTCAATTAACTCTGTGGCCTGTGGCTTAGTGGATCTATTAGAACAACAAAAAACCTAGTCCCAGTTTAAAATACGGACTAGCCTGACACAAGAAGCAGCATGCCTTTTACTGGAGTAGTAGTTACTTCTGTTGTTATAGTCTTTATACACCATAGCTTTTTTTTTTTTTTTTTTTTTTTTTTGCGGTACGCGGGCCTCTCTTTGTTGAGTCCTCTCCCGTTGCGGAGCACAGGCTCCGGACGCGCAGGCTCAGCGGCCATGGCTCACGGGCCCAGCTGCTCCGCGGCATGTGGGATCTTCCTGGACCGGGGCACGCACCCATGTTCCCTGCATCGGCAGGCGGACTCTCAAGCACTGCGCCACCAGGGAAGCCCGATACTGTTTTTTTAATTTGGGAAAATTTCCTTACTTACCATTGAGGAAATCTTTTCATGCAGAGGGTCTCAGTATAAATACATCCTTTGTCTGGGTTGCAGATGGTTTTATTGCCATTATAGCTCAGTTTGGAAATGGTTCTTATTTCACATTATTGCTGATTTTCTCTTTGGGGAAAATTATGTCATGTATAAATAAGACAAATATTTGTAATGTGGGGATTATCCTTTGTATATCTCTGTTATTAAATGAAAGATTGTCTGTTATTAAATGAAAGATTGTCTCTTTTTGAAGTAATCGTATTTTAAATTTTGTTTCACTTTTTAACATTTTCTGAAATCAGGGTATGTCTTTCAATTAATTGATAGTGTATTGCTTAATTAGAGAGGTTTTTCTTTCTTAGCTGTACCTGAAGTAATAGCAAGTCTTAACAGTTACTGAGATCTTGAACTTGATCAAATATAGCAGTTTACAATTCAGATTACTCATGGTTTAGCCCCAGAAACACTGAGAAACAGAAGCACTGAGATAGTGCTGAGGTTGGTAGACTGAGTTGAGTAGCACTGAGGAAGATAGACACAATACTTGTTCTCTGTCTCTCTCTTTTTAAAATCTTTTTCATATTTTCATCTCAGTCTTGACAACAGGATCAGGAGATTGTAAGGCCTTTAAACCAAACATAGTAATGAACATTCACAGTGTATAGGCTTCATTAAAAGGGGAGTCATAAACTGCAGTGAATGTTCCTGTCCTCTCACATCCAGATGCTTTACAGAATTTGCCCTTTGCCCTCTCCTCAATCTGTATCCTCCTTCAAAGGTTACGTTCCTCCTTCAGCTTTCATCTCTAACCTCTGATCGTTTCTTCATGCTCTTCTCTTCCTCCCTTGTCTTTTCTGAGTTAGTCTTTTTTATTTATTTACTTATTTTTAAAAATTCAGTAGACTTTTTTGCGAGAGCAGTTTTAGATTTACAGAAAAGTGGAAAGTACAGAGAGTTCCCATGTTTACTTCTCAACCAAGTTTTCCCTTTTATTAACATCTTGGATTAGTATGATGTACTTGTCATAATAGATTTGTTATAATAGATAAGCTAATATTGATACATTATTATTAACTAAAGTCCATAGATTACATTAGGTTTACTGTTTGTGTTGTATATTCTATAGGTTTTGACAAATGTATAATGATATGTATCCATCATGATAGTATCATAGAGAATAGTTTCACTGCCCTAAAAATCCCTGTGCATTACTTACTCATCTCTTCCTTTTCCTCCTTCTTCCAACCCCTGGCAACCACTGTTTTTCATCCCTCCATAGTTTGCCTTTTCCAGAATGTCATACAGGTGGAATCATACAGTATTGTATCCTTGTCAGATGGGCTTCTTTCACTTAGCAATATTCTTTTAAGATTCTTCCATGGTTTTTTTTGGCTTGATAGTGCATTTCTTTTTACTGCTGAATAATATTCCATTGTATGAATATACCATAGTTTGTTTATCCATTTACCTATTGAAGGATAAGCTTCCAAGTTTTGACAATTATGAATAACAGATTAGCCTTTTTTAAAACACAAATATGATCTAAAGTACTTCAGATCACCTGTAAGGAAAAAGTTGAGCTAATTCAGTATCTTGAGCCTTAAAAATGATAACTGTTTTACCTTTCTATCAAAAATTTCTAACTGAGTGGTCAGCTCCTAACAGTGCTCAAGAGATGTGTGTGGAGTGATTGAATATGAAAAAAGTTAAGGGGGTATGGAAGAGAAGAAGGAAGCTAAAGATTATATCATATATTTGGATAATTTTTGGAAAATGAAATTGTCTAGAAATTCAGCTGGAAATTTGAAAGGGCACTAAGATGTTCAGGGCTCTGAATTCAACCATTAATTTGAGAACACTCCAGAACAAAAGTATCATCAAGCTGGCCCAGAATCGAAGGCAGTAGGCCTGTTTCACTTTACGTTCAATGGAATGATAGGAAGAAGGTAGGGTTTATTTTTTGGAAAAGAGTAAAAGAACAGAAGGCAAGGTTTATAAAATAGTGACCAGTTGTTGATCATAGGGTGGAGGTTAGATATTGACATCAGGAAAATAATTGTACAAAATCTATTGATAGTTGTCTTTATTTTGTGTTCTTTAGTTACATTTTTTACTTAGTAAAAATGTTACTAATATGAGGAAGTTATTTAATGACTGGATTTAAGACTCACTGAATATTTTGGTTTATAATTCTGTGAAGTCTAAGGAATATAGAGCTTAATGAGCTACAGAGTCATTCAAATGTCTAAAATATTTTTGTTTTAGAAATATTTATTTATTTATTTGGCTGCACTGGGTCTTAGTTGTGGCATGAGGGATCTTCGTTGCCACATGTGGGATCTTTTAGTTGTGGCATGTGGGATCTAGTTCCCTGACCAGGGATGGAACCCAGGCCCTCTGCATTGGGAGTGCAGAGTCTTAACCACTGAACCACCAGGGAGGTCCCTAGAAATGTCATTTAGTAAATTTGAAATACTAGTATGCTCCCAAGGGTCAACAAGCAGCTTGAAATCGTGGAACTTCTAAACTTTAATCCTGTTTCAGATAAGGACTTAACTGGTCAAGTTATGTTATGGTAATGCCTTTGTGGTTTACTTCATTTGTCAGTAATACTATATATTTCATAGGACTAAATATACATTTCTCTGTTTTAAGTGCCACGTGCTAAATATTTTAGGGGAAATAGCAATGAATGAAACCACTGCCTCTGTTTATATAGGGCATACATGAATGTGGAGAAAATAACTAGGAAGGAGGAAAATGCAAGTTAGGTTATGATAAATGCTCTAAGAGTTTTTAAGAAGGGTGGTATTTTAGCTGTGGTGAGTCAAGAAGCTTGTATGGAAGTCTTGCCATTTGAGTTTTACCCCTAAAACTAGTTAAGAGTTGAATTTGTGGATACAGGAGAGAAACAGCATTCTAGGAAGCAGTTTATGTTCATTGAGAAGAATTTGGGAAGGGATATGTAAGGCTGAAAAGGTGATTAGGGTCAGATTATGGAAAGCCATTAATGCCAGAGTATAAAGACAATTTTTATTAGTTAAGTAAAAATAGGGAATAGTTTTCTGGGGCATGAATACTGTTTATAAAGTATTTTGAATTAATTTTATATCCTTAAAATATATACACATTAATATATACATCTTATTATAGCTTCCAGCTCTATCATAAACCAAAGTATCAATATGTTCCCTGAAATGCCATATACCAAAAAAGCCTTATGTAACTTGGCTGTAAGTATTGTACCCTATATCAGCATTATAAAGATGTTCTACTGTAATTATAAGCAGTATTTACCAAAATATCTTATAAATTTATAGGCTTATTGATGTGCTGAGATTTTGTTGTTCTTTAGATGACTTTTGAAAATACTTAGCTTTCTCCCATTGTAAGTTAGTTTGTTTTCTTTTTAAAAACAATGTATTTGCTTTTTTTGTTGTAGAACTGTGGCTGCTGAAGTTAGGAAGCAGATTTCTGGACAGTACAGTGGTTCTCCCCAACTGCTCAAAAACCTCAACATTGTTGGCAGTATATCCCATCATACCACAGTAAGTAGCATATTTAAAATATGGTATGTTACTGTGTAATTCTGACTAGGCCATGAAAAAATAGTGGAAAGATAAGAGCTAGTAGATTGGGTTCCATCACTACTCTCACTAACACCCTTATTTGTTGCTATCTCACTCTTTTATGAAATTTGAGTCAGAGGAGTGTTGGGAGGTGTTATAGAAGTGTTGATTTCCTAGGCAACTCTGAAACTTTACATTCAGGATTTAATCAACTCTGGAATTTTACAATTAGAACTTCCCAGACCCAAGGTGATTCATACATGAAAATTCAGGAATCTATTCTAGAAATAATAGGTACTGAAGTAAATGTTAAATAATTATGTAGATTCATAGTATTATCTATCTCCTTTAATAGAAAGGAATATATAGTTATTGAATTATTGCTTTAAGCCAGGTGCTGTGTCAGAGATACATGTTTTCTTATTCAAGAGGCTGGCATGAGGATAATCAATTTTGATAAAAAACTGGTACTTATTTGTTATAGTAGGAATATGAATTGAAAACATGCTCCATTTGTCAAAAACTGAAAAAGTAATTAAGACTGACTTGGGTGAAGTTGTATTAACACTTTCTGTTTGGTTATGAAATGGTACCAATTATTGAACAAACATCATATGCCAGAGCATAATAGTTTGATTGACTTGTAGCAACATGTTTATGTATAATGTTTGTGTTATTAAAATTTTAAAACATGGAGTTTACTTTTAACAACAGTAACATACTGATTGGAGAAATTTTAGAATATATAGATCTCTGGATGGTTTCAATGTACATGGAGATGATCCTTCTAATACTCTCTTAGTGTCTTGAACTCCTTTTTTCAACTGATTTCCCGCATTCTGTGTTACACCTTAACTATTCACTTCCATAGTCATCCCTGGATTTAGTCATTATGAATAACCATAAGCCTCCTGTAATCTCAGTTTTATGTTTCCTATTCTCTTAATACCACTTCTTATCTTTCTTGCTCTCTTGTTCTGGTACTCTGACTTCAACTGTCCTTCAATACCACTGGGACCTAGAATTTGTGATCATACTAACTTTTGTGTGTCTCTCACCCCTTGATGTCCTCTTTTCTCTCCTTACCAAACTTAAATTATTTGTTGATCATTATAATTACTCTTTTGCGTATACTCTTGGCTTCCTTAACTTCTTCTCATGTCATTTGCACTACCTCAGTGCTGTTTAAATCCAACCTTCTGCTTACTTCATACCTGCACTTATGCAGCTGAGTATGGCTGGAGGAAAACACACAGATCCCGTTGACTGGTCTCACTTTAAATTTGTGACCACTAACTCATAAAGGCTTTAACATTGCTAGGCAAACATTTTATTTTCCTAGTCCGTTCATTTTCCCCCTATTTTAGTTGACCCATTTCATGCCTCCTACTCTTTCCTTAAAACCCTAATTGCTCTTCCCCATTTTCACTCTTAGGATGACTTGACTTTCTGTTTCACTGAGAAAATTGAAGCAGTCAGAAAGAACTTCCATATACTCCTACCACCATGTGTATTCACCTTTTATCATCTGTACCCATATTGTGTCTATTCACCAGTTATTTTAAATGAACCACTAGTGAACTAGATCCCAAGTTCTCTTGCTCAAATACAGTACTTTAGGAATTCTCCCTACTCTCTTTTAAAAAAATTTTTATTTATTTTATTTATTTATTTTTGGCTGTGTTGGGTCTTCATTGACACATGTGGGCTTTCTCTAGTTGGGGTGAGTGGGGGCTACTCTTCATTGTGGTGCGCGTGCTTCTCATTGCAGTGGCTTCTCTTGTTGTGGAGCACGAGCTGTAGGTGCGCAGGCTTCAGTAGTTGTGGCACGTGGGCTCTAGAGCACAGGCTCAGTAGCACGGGCCTAGTTGCTCCGCAGCATGGGGGATCCTCCCGGACCAGGGCTCGAACCTGTGTCCCCTGCATTGGCAGGCAGATTCTTAACCACTGTGCCACCAGGGAAGTCCTCCCTTCTCTTTTATATCATCACTTTTTCTCTGTTTATTGGATCATTCCCACCAGTATATAAACATGCAAACATGCCATTATTTCTCCCATTTAAAAAAATTCTGCTTTTTTTGCCCCATTTTTCCATCAGTCTCAACTTCCAATATTTCTTTGCTCTTTTTTGCAACAAAATTCCTTCGAAGGGTTGTCAGAGCTTGCTGATTTCAATTTCTCTTCTTGTATTCTCTCTGAAAAAGTTCTCTTTAAGTTATGGGAATCTTCAAACATACATAGAAGTAGAAGACTAGTATAAACATTAACATCTTTAAATTTAACCACAGTGCTGTTATCACACTTAAAAAAATTAACAGTCCATAATTCTTTGGTATCATCTAATAATATCCAGTGCATGTTAAATTTTCTTGATTATTTCATACATATCTTTTTCTGGTTGGTTTATTCAAATCAGGATCAAACAAAATACACAGGTGGAATTTGGTCTTAGATCACTTGCATTTTTAAAAAAAAGGGCAGTTTCTCCCTCCTCTAACTTTTTTTTTTAAATTGAGGTATGGCTGACTTACAATATTAAATAAGTTTCAGGTGTACAGCACTGTGTTTCACTATATTTAAAGGTTGTACTCCATTTAGAGTTATTATAAAATACTATGTTCCCTTTGCTGTACAATATATTATTGTAGCTTCTTTATTTTATAATAGTAATTTGTACCTCTTAATCTCCTACCCCTATCCTGCCCCCTGTCCCCTCGACTGGTAACCACTAGTTTGTTCTCTATATTTGTGAGTCTGTTTCTTTTTTTGTTATATTCTCTAGTTTGTTTTATTTTATAGATTGCACATGTAAGTGATAACGTAAAATTTGTTTTTCTCTGTCTGACTTATTTCACTAAGCATAATATCATTCAGATCCATCCATGTTGTTGCTCATATGGTCGTCTAATAGTCTACAAGGGTGCCAAGAGCATCCAGTGGGGAAAGGCCAACAAATGGTACTGGGAAAGCTAGAAAGACACATGCAGAGCAGTGAAATTGGTTCCCTTACACCACTCACAAAAATTAACTTGAAATGGATCAAAGTCTTAAACATAACACCTGATACTATAAAACTCCTAGAAGAAAAAGTAGAGAAGAAGCTCCTTGATGTTGTTCTTGGAAATGATGTTTTGAATATGACACCAAAACCACAAACACCAAAAGCAAAAATCAACAGATTGGGGCTACATCAAGCTTAAAAGCTTTTGCACAGCCAAAGAAACAACAAAATGAAAAGGCATCCTATGGGAGAAAAATTTTTGCAAATCATATATCAGATAAGGGGTTAATATCCAAAATATATAAAGAACTCATACAACTCAATAACAAAAAGACAAACAACCTGATTAAAAATAGGCAGAAGAACTAAATAGACATTTTCCCAAAGAAGTTATCCAAATGGCCAACAGGTACATGAAAAAGTGCTTAGGGAAATGGAAATTAAAACCATGACGAGATATCCCCACACCTGTTAGAATGGTTATCATCAAGAAGACAAGCGATAACAAGTGCTGGCGAGGATGTGGAGAAAAGGGAACCTTTGTGCACTGTTGGTGGGAATGTAAAGTGGTACAGCTGTATGTTTTCCTCCATACTGGAAAATGTATGGAGGTTCCTCAAAAAACTAAATATAGGGCTTCTCTGGTGGTGCAGTGGTTGAGAGTCCGCCTGCCGATGCTGGGGACATGGGTTCGTGCCCCGGTCCGGGAAGATCCCACATGCCGCGGAGTGACTGGGCCCGTGAGCCATGGGCACTGAGCCTGCACGTCCGGAGCCTGTGTTCCGCAACGGGAGAGGCCACAACAGTGAGAGAGGCCTGCGTACCGCAAAAAAAAAAAAAACAACCAAAAACTAAATATAGAACTACAGTATGATCCAGCAGTTCCACTTCTGGGTATTTATCTGAAGAAAATGAAAACACTAATTCGAGAAGATACACACACCCCAATGTTCATAGTAACATTATTTACAATAGCCAAGATATGGAAGCAACCTAAATGTCCGTCAACAGATGAATGGATAAAGAAGATGTGGTGTATATATACAGTGGAATACTACTCCCTCCTCCAACTTTTAAGTTTGTTTGTTTTTATGCCATTGACTTGTTGAGGAAATTGGATTAGTTGTCTTATCGAATTTCCTGCCTTTTGGATTTTATGTTTATTTCCTTGTAGACTTGTTTCTCTATCTTCTGTATTTCCTGTAACTGGTTAGATTCTGGTTCAGCGTTTTTGAAATTTCTTCCTCATAGACTTGTTTCTCTATCTTCTGTATTTCCTGTATACGATTAGATTCTGGTTCAACTTTTTTTTTTTTTAATGGCTTTACTGAGATTTTTTTCACATAACCATACAATTCATCCATTTAATTTATAATTCAGTGGATTTAATATGTTCACAGATAATGCGCAACCATCACAACAGTCAATTTAGAACGTTTTCATTACCTCAAAAAGAAACTGTTTAGCTCTCACCCTTTTGTCTCCCTTCTCCCATCCCAAAACAACCACTAATCAACTACCAGAATTTTGACGGCGCACCAGAAAAGACTGAAAGAGATCTGAACACTAAACATGTTAGTCAGAATTCCAATGCAGTGATTGTTGAAGTAAGACTGTCTCACATTGCCTGTAAGGGATTCTGTAGTGCTTCACTATTGCTTCTTATTGCATCCTTTAACCCTGCTTACTGCCTAGTCATTCTCTGTTATAAAATCATGTTGCAATTTCCTCCCTTGAATCTGTAAATACAGGATCTTTCTTTGGAGTCTTGCAAAATAATTTATAGTTGTAAGCAGCTTATCACTACATCCGAAAACTAGCCCAGGCAGTTGTCTCTGATGGGAGTCAGAGAGTGGAGACAGTTGTAGCAGAAAGAAATTTATTTCTCTGCTCCAAGTCTAGTTAGTATTACACCTAGAAAACCAGTGACTTTCTATGTGAGTTTGGGAAACAAGATCATTTATCATCTCTGTGATTTAGTGTTGTTAAGAGAGTGTCATAGCTTTCTTCCCAACCCTAACCCTTACTCTTGATATGATTGGTCAGTCTTTGAGGAAAGGTTAGTTTTGAATTAGACATATGTAAGGACTCCCAGCTTTTGTCATTATTTTCATGGAGTATCATTTGTGACACTTTGAATCCTGAAAAGTATACTGCCTCAGAGATAATTCTTAGGTGGAGAAACATTGATTTATAAAGTTTAAAAAAATGTTCGCTTAAATTTATGTATGCATGTATTTATATTGTGGTAAAATATGCATGACAAAATTTATCAGTTTAACCATTTCTAAGTGTACAATTAAATGACATCAAGTACACTGAATTTGTCTATTATATGTACATACCTCATGTAAGTGGAATCATACAATATTTGTCTTTTTGTGTCTGGCTTATTTCACTCAGCATAATGTCTTCAAGGTTCATGCTTGTTACAGCATGTGTTAGAATTTCATTTCTTTTTTAAGGTTGAAAAATATGCCATTGTATATGTGTACCACATTTTGTTTATCCATTCATCTGTTGATGGACATTGGATTGTTCTCATCTTTTGGCTATCGGTAATGATGCTGCTGTGAACATTAGTGTACAAGTATCTGTTTGAGTCTCTATTTTCAGTTTTTTTGAGTATATAGCTAGAAGTGGAATTGGTGGGTCATATGATAATTCTGTGTGTTTTGGTATTTTTTTTTTTCCAGAACCACCGAATTGTTTTCCACAGCAGCTGTACCATTTTACATTCCCACCAGCAGTGCACAAGACTTCCAATTTCTCAATATCCTCTCTTACACTTGTTACTTTACATTTTTTGGTAATAGCCATCATAATGGGTGTGAAGTAGTATCTTGTGTTTTTGATTTGCACTTTCCTCATCCCACTAATTTTGTTATGTTTTATTTTCATTTAGTTCAATGTAATTTTTAAATTTCATTTTTCAGACTTTTGTGACTCATGGATTATTTGGAACTGTGTTTTTAGTTTTCAAGTTTTGGGAGGTTTTCCTGTTGTCTTTCTGTTGCTAATTTCTAGTTTGATTACATTATGGTCAGAGAACACACTCTGTATGATTTCAATTTTTAAAAATTTGTTGAGGTTTGTTTTAGGGTTCAGGATATGGTCTATCCTGGTATTTACTTTTTGGGCCTTTGAGAAAAGTATTTGGTCTGTTGTCGTTGGGTGGATTGTTCTATAAAACAATGTCAATTAGATCCTATTGGTTGATGGTGCTGTTGACTTTTGCCATATACTTCTTGATTTTTCAGTTTGGTTTTCTTTCAGTTGTTGAGAGAGATGTCTTGAAGTCTCCAGCTATAACTGTAGATATATCTTATTTCTTCTTTCAGTTCTGTCAGTTTTTGCTTCCCATAATTTATAGCTCTGTTGTTTAGTACATGCACATTTAAGATTGCTATGGGTCATAGCTATTATCATCAGGTAATGTCCCTCTTTATTCATTACTTTTCTTTGCACTGAAGTCGAAGTACTTTATCTTATGTTAATATAGCCACTTCTGCTTTCTTTTGATTAATGTATATATGGTATATCTTTTTCCAATCTTCTGTTTTCAGCCTCCTTATATTGTCTGTTTTGAAGTGAGCTTTTGGTATACCATACTGGTACATCATGTTTTTAAATCCCTTCTGCCAGTTTCTTATCTTTTTATTGGTGTATGTAGGCTGTTTACATTTAATATTATTATCATTCTGCTAGGGCTTTAATCTGCCCTTTTATTTTTTGTTTGTTCTCTCTGCCTTTTGTTTCTCTAGTTTCCTTTTTCTGTCTTCCTGTGGGTTATCTGAACATTTTTTAGAATTCCATTTTGATTTATCTGTAATGTTGTTGAGTGCATATCTTTGTATAGTCTTTTTAGTGGTTGCTTAAGGTATTTTATATACATAACTAATCACACTACTGGTGTTGACATTTTACCAGTTTGAGTGAAGTGCGGAAATCTTATGTACCTTTATGTCTCTTCACCCTATAGGTATTAAATTATATAGACCTCACCTGACATTGCCTCAGCAGTAAGGGGAAGGAGTTTTTGTTACTGCTGTATAGGAATAGGTGTCCAGATTCCCTGTGTGGACTCCACTGACACTGTGGGAGTGGAGGATTCATTACCTTCCAGTAGATATGAAAATCTCAGCTCCCCACTCTGACTTTGACATCGTGCTTAATGGGTAGTGTTGGGATGGCTTGTTACAGCTTGGTGAGGGTGAAGTCTAGCTCCCCACTGGCCTTTGCTGGTGTGGATATGGGTGGGACTACAGTTTTTCATGTGATGTTTGGCTGGAGTAGAGTGGTTATTCTCTAACCTTTTCTGTTTTGCTAGGCTGCTGCTCTCTTGGTCCTTTGGCTGGGGAGAACAGGCTTTGGTTGTGTTTTTTGTTTTCCTGTGCTCCTTGGTGTTTCTGGGTTGTGGGCTTCTCTAGCATCAGGTCTGGAGTAAATAAGGTAAAAAGAAATTTTAGGTAACTCACTATTGTGCTATTCCTTGGGTCCCGAGGTCCCTGTTGGTCTTGCCTTTTTCTATCCACCTTTCAGAGCCATCTTATGTTTATTTTATATATAATCTTCAGGGTTTGTATTTGTAACTAGTGGGAAGAATAGAGAAAAGTATGTCTACTCCATCTTCCTGGAAGTGGAAGTACCTACTTGTGACTTTTGATGTTGAGCACTTTTTCATGTGCTAAATGGCCATTTTTTTAAAAAATAAATTTTATTTTATGGACTCTGTTGGATTTTTTATTTTAAAAATTTTATTTATTTATTTATTTATTTTGGTTGTGCCAGGTCTTAGTTGTGGCACGTGTACTCGTTAGTTGGGCTTGAGGGCTCCTTAGTTGTGGCATGCAAACTCTTAGTTACAGCATGCATGTAGGATCCAGTTCCCTGACCAGGGATCCATCCTGTGTCCCCTGCACTGGGAGATGGATTCTTAACCACTGTGCCACCAGGGAAGTCCCTAACAGGCCATTTTTATATCTTGCTTTCTGAATGTCTTACCAACTGCCCCCCACCCCGCGCCATTTATTTGAGGGGGTGGTTTGTTTTTATGAGATGTGCGACTTTTTAATATATTCTAGATGCCAGTCCCTTATTAAATGTATTTTGTAAATATTTTCTCCTAGTGTGGCTTGCCTGTTCATTTTCTTAACCATCTTTTGATGTATAAATTTTTCTTTTACGACTATCCCTTTCTCTGTCATGTCTGAGAAACCCTTGCCTACTCCAAATTTTGAAGATATTCTCCTATATTTCCTTCTAGCAGCTTTATAGTTTTAGCATTTATGTTTATATCTATGGTCCATCTCAGTTTAGTTTTTGTATATGTCATGATGTAAGGATTGAAGTTCATTTTTCCCCCCCATATAGTTATCCAATTTTCCCAGCAACAGTAATTGAAAAAGATTTCCCTTTCCCTGATAAACTGCTTCTGTGCTTCTATTAAGCATGTCATGATAGTGTATTATGTACTTGGTAGAATAGGTAAGATAGAATGCTTATGAGAGAAAACCATGAATTTAGATCTTAAAGACCTAGTTTGAAATTTTGCTCTTCATTTTGTGGCTATTTTATTTTCAGAAGTTAACTTCTTTGAGCACAATTGCCTTTATTTGTAGAATTGAAATAGTAATTATCTCTAACTTATAGGGTTTGGGGGAGGTTTAAATGAGAAAACATATAATGATAATGATAATAATAGCTACCATCTTTTGAGTGTTTATGATGTGATAGTCATTCATTATTTTACTTAGTATCTTTAAAATGTTGTTGCTCTACCTAGTTGTTCAGTCCAAAGAAGTATAGGTTAAAGCACCTTCTTTGTAGTAATGCAGACTTGCACAGTAGGCAGGTCTCAGTGTTTTTACCCAGTTGAACATCTTGAAAAATAACGTATTCTTATTTTCATTGGTCCACAACTGCACGTTTGTTGTATAATCATTTATAGTTTTGCCTGAATAATTTTCTTTCTTGAATTAGATAAGAAATAGAGTATCTTATCAGAAACTATAATTTCAGCTTGGCTAAGGAATGCCACAAATATCCTATTATTGCTAATAATACTTTTAATAGGGTCTGTGTATTAGTCTCCTTGGGTGCTGTAACAAATTGCCACAAACTGGGTGGCTTAAAACAACAGAAATGTATTCTTTCACAGTGCTGGAGTCCAGAAGTCTGGAATCAGTATCAACAGGCAGAAATCAAGGTTTTGGCAAGGTTGCACTTTCTTCAGAGGCTCCCTTCAGTATCACTTTCTTGCCTCTTCCAGATTCTGGTGGCTGCTTGTGGCACATCATTTCTACCTTTAAGGCCAGAATCTTCAAATCTCTCTTTTCTGTGTCTTCATATGGCTTTCCTCTTGGTGTGGCCCAAATCTCTGTTTATCTTCGTATAAGGATATATATGATTGCATTTAGGACCCACTCAGATAATCCAGGTTAATGTCCCTCTTTTAAGATCCTTAATGATATCTTCAGACACTCTTATTTTATATTTTATTTATTTATTTTGACATATAAGGTCCATGGATTGGGATTTGGCAATCTTTTGGAGGGCCATTTTTCCCCCCACTGCAGTATGGTTGTACGTTTTTACTAGGATAACAGTAACAACAAATAAAGTAAAAGCACCACTAAGAAACTTAGCAATGAAAATTCCAAATTATAAAAAAGAATCCCTCCAGTGAGTATTTTGTCACTGTATAGTATTATAAAACTGTTATCTTACTGTTTTTATGTGGGAGTTAAGGGCAAAATCGAAGCAAGAAGATCAGAGAGAGTATGACCCAACACTTTGTGGTTTCTTTAGTTCATCTGGCTGAATATCTGTTGACATTTTAGAAATAGCAAGGGAAAAATTATGTTTTTTAAAATAATAAATCTATTTAAGTTTTAAAATTCTTGTGTCCACCTCTTCCTTTATACCCACCTCTCACATCCATCCCTGTTTATAAAGGTGCCCCTTACTGAAGCAGTGGATCCAGTGGATTTGGAAGATTACCTCATTACTCATCCTTTAGCTGTGGATTCTGGGCTTTTAAGGGATTTGATTGAATTCCCTCCAGATGATATTGAAGTGGTTTATAGTCCTAGGGACTGTAGAACCCTTGTTTCAGCTGTACCTGAAGAAAGGTAAGGAGACATTTACCTATTTCTGGTTTTAGTGTAACTATAAAAAGGCTACCTTCCATTATTTTATTTAGATTCTATTTCTTGTGGTAGTGTTGTTTCCTATTATATGAACAAGAGTGCAGCAGCAGAATTCACAAACATCAGTGCTTTCCTGTCTAAATTATAAATATATTTTCTTTTTTAAAATAGTGAAATGGATCCACATGTTAGAGATTGTATAAGAAGTTATACAGAAGACTGGGCAATTGTGATCAGAAAGTAAGTTATATATTCATTATGACATTTAAAAATACTGAGTAGGATCTGTAAATGGATTAAGGTAGATTAATACTAATTATGAGACCTGAAAATTCATTTAAAAAATAGCTGAAAAAGTAAAAGAAGAACCTTTGCATATAGATATTTTTTCCTTAGGAGTTCCACAATTACTTTCTCTTACTTTCCTTATAAAATAATACATTTGTGGGGATAGTATTTCTATATTATCATAGATCATTAGTAACTAATAATAATATAAAATAATGATTTGTAGTCTAATTCTTTTGGGAAATCGTGGGTAAATATTGATGAATAATTTGTATTTCTAAAAATCCAATTTATTGAATTGGTTAAATTTTTTTTTTTTTTTTTTTTTTCTTGCGTTATGCGGGCCTCTCACTGTCGTGGCCTCTCCCATTTGCGGAGCACAGGCTCCGGACGCGCAGGCCCAGCGGCCATGGCTCACGGGCCCAGCCGCTCTGCGGCATGTGGGATCCTCCCGAAACGGGGCACGAACCCGCGTCTCCTGCATCGGCAGGCGGACTCTCAAGCACCGCGCCACCAGGGAAGCCCTGAATTGGTTAAATTTAATAGCTAGTTTTCTAGATCAAGCTGTTTGAAAGGTCTCTGCCTTTTATTAACTGAATATTTACATGTCCTTGACCTGTACATCCAATCAAGTTAGTAGTTGTAAAAATAATGTTTTGTTTTACCACAAAATTTATGTTTCTAATGGATGGTGTTTGAAATATCAAGTCAGATTAAGAAATAAAATAAAATTATTCTTCCTTTGCTAATTTGCATAATGAAGAAGGGTCTTCATACTGAATCTTCTTAGCCTTATTTTATTTTTCTAAAGGAAGTATAATTACTGAAGTAGTGGAAAATTCTGTTATGACATTGCAGTTTTGAGAAGTGAAGTTATCTGTGCTAAATTGTACTAGTAACAGTGATGTATCCATTGCTTATTTTGTTGCTGTTGTGGGCAACTGTCTTATTTCACTGTGTTTCACTCTTGGGGTTACTGCTGACATGCTTTTTAGTTTTAGTGTGACCTAATAAAAATACAATCTGCTACCCTTTATAAAGAAGAGCTGTTTTTATGAACTTACAATTTTGATAAGTATTTCAAAAGCCAAATTTTAGAGATTACTGAAGAAGACTGTTCCTCTGTCAGATAACTCAAAAGTCTTTACCTTTATGCATGTATCTTGGAAACCTGTAATCAGAAATCTTAATAGAAATAGATTAGTTATAAAATATATTAACCTTAGAATCATGGAGTCGTCTTGCTACTTAATTCTAATCAAGGGATTGCTGACCTTGATTTAAGCCAAGAGGGTACAGTAGTTAACATTTATGGTTATTTGCTACATGCTGGGCATTTTATTGCATACTTTATACTCATCTCATTTAAGGTTCCAACAGACAATGTAGCTCAGGCTCAGAGTACTTAAGTAACTTCTTTGAGGTCCCATGGCCAAAAAGTGGGATAGCTAGGATTAGAACCTAGGGGCATCAGATTCTAATGCTTGTATTTTTTTCTGTTATACTAGATATTATTTATTACCTTCAGTAGTAAATGGAAGACTAAGGGGTACTTTTGGTAGACTAGAAGTTTTAAAGTATCCCTGAAATATAAAAGGTATGACTGGAACACAACAGAAAACCACAGCACAGAATAATCTAAGATACATGCAAAAGGTTCAGTAGAGCTTTAGGCTCAGTGAATACAGGCAGTGGAAGGGGGACCTGGGGTAAATATTGGACATTTGGTTACTTTGAAACCTCTTATACCCTTCTTTATGCATAGAAGTGGGAGCAGAGGTATCTGCCTATTGATTGATTGATTGATTGATTGATTGATTGGCTGGCTGCGTTGGGTCTTCGTTGCTGCGCCTGGGCTTTCTCCAGTTGCGGCGAGCAGGGGCTACTCTTTGTTGTGGTGTGCGGGCTTCTCATTGCGGTGGCTTCTCTTGTTGCGGAGCACAGGCTCTAGGCATGTGGGCTTCAGTAGTTGTAGCACACAGGCTCAGTAGTTGTGGGTCGTGGGCTTTAGAGAGCAGGCTCAGTAGTTGTGGTGCACGGGCTTAGTTGCTCCGTGGCATGTGGGATCTTCCCGGACCAGGGCTCGAACTCAATGTCCCCTGCATTGGCAGGCGGATTCTTAACCACTGCGCCACCAGGGAAGTCCGGTATCTGCCTATTTTAAGAGCACTAATTATAGGGGCTTGAGCTCATACAATAGTGCCTGGGGTGGGCATACCTTGGAAGAAGAAGGAGCCCTCATACCCAGAAGACTGGCAGACTCTGCCTGGAAGCATGAGGTGCCTCTTCTCCACAGCCACTGGATATGTGCTTGGCTAAGCAGATACAGTATTTTCAGACAGATATGGGCTTACAAATTAGAAAATGAGCATTAGAACCTAGAATTGCCAACCATTTGATTAAAACCAGTGCACTTGAAAGAGAACTATCAAACTACAAATGAAAGAACTTACAACTTAGGAAATAGTTAATAGAACACACATCAGGACCCATATGTGTAACTAATATCCTCAAAGAGATGTGAAAAAGTTATGGTAACCATATAAAAAATCAACTGGTTATCTTTGGAAGTGAAAATTTTGTTCAGTGAAAAAAATATTTAAAACTCAGCAGATGGATTTAATGGCAGAGCGGATGTGACTGAAAAGTGGAATAGTAAGTTATAAGATGAAACCAAAAAATTCTTCCATAATTCAGCACAGAGGGGTAAAAGGATAGAAAGTACTTTATTCATTCAAGGCATACTTACTGAGAGGCTAGTATGTGCCAGGCACTATACTAAGCAGTGATGATACAGCAGTCAACAAAACTAACTCCGTGCCCTCATGGAGCTTATGTTCTACTTGGGGTTGAGGGCAATAGACATTAAACAAACACAGATAAATATATAATAGTTGGGAAGAATAGAGGGAAGTCTTGTAGAGAAAAAAAGTAGGATGGGGGGATAGGGAGAGCCAAGAAGAGGTGATTCCACTTTGAATAACTAATCGGAAGAGGCCTTTCTGATAAGATGAATTCGAGCGAAGACATGAAGGAAGTTAAGGAGTAAGCCCTCTGGATATCTGGGGGAAGAGTGTATTAGGCAGAGGCAAGAGCAGTACACGCAAAGGCTCCATATTGGAAGCATGCTGGGAATGTTCAAGGAGTAGCAGAGAGGTCAGTGTGGCTGGAACAGAATAAGTGAGGGAGAGAATGCCAAGATACAGAGTCGTAGAAATGGTGGTGTTGGATGGGTAATCATGTAGAGCCTTATCATAGCAACTGACTACAGGAACAGAATGATAATATAGAAAAGAGTATTGATCATGAATCATGTCATTCTTCTCAGCTCTCTTGAATTTCATACTGTCAGTTTTTTAGGACATAAAGGAGGAAGAATGCAACAGTATTCTGGTTTATTAGAGTAGCTTAGATATCTAGTTTCTCAATTAAGGCACTTTTTTTCCACATTATCTCATTTTTATTAAAAAATACAAAAACTATAAGTATGTATATACTTATGTATATGTATATACTTATGATTATACATACGCCCAGGAAAAGATCCACTTAGTTAAATACTAGGAGATCAACACTGATACTCTGAGTAGTAGAAATACAATGATTTTATTTTTACAAGTCTGTATTTTTAAATTTTCAACAATGAGCATGGATTGATTCTGTAATAATAAAATGTTATTTTAAAAAAAACCCTTTTTCCTATAGAAAAGCAACAGTGTATTCTGTCCTTTAAGGAAAATAAAAATGTTTCCCATGAGGAAAAAAGGTGCAAAGACTAGAAAACAGTTTAGTAGCTTTCAAAAATATCTGGTAATAGTTTTTGGCTGCAAAGTTTTGTCTGTTTGCCTTTAGTCAACATTGTGTAAAGAGTTAAACAGACCTGTGTTTGAATTCAAACTTTGTCACTTTACAGGCATTTTTACACAAATTAAGGCACTTTAAACATTTCATGAAAGATTAAAATATCTGCTTCTGAGTAATATCTTTCATGTTACTATACTGCATATTTTTATTTTAGTTATTCCAGAGAAAAATGCTTTCTTTTATTTTGTGATTATACTATGATGTGAGCATCATGTAGCTGCTATTTCAGTACCTTTCGCAGCAACACATGTGAATAATTCATATTAAGTGCGATTCTTTACTATGTCATAAGTTGACTGATAGAACCGTATCATCCTCTGGTAATTATAATTGTTTATGCTCCAGTTAAAATTTCCCCCAGTTTGACTATATGAGGTTGTGACACAGTAGTTGCTCTTTGATCATAGTGTCTCTAATATTCTTGGACATTGGGTTGTTAGGAAAGAAGTATACATTAGTTTAAGAGTTGTTCTTAGCCTAATATATATATATTATACAACAATATATGTTAATTAAGAATATATGTATACAGTGGTGTAGATCTTGCTATTCTTTCATTTTACAGGCTCTTTTTTTTTTTTTTTTTGGCTGCATTCCATCTTTGTTGCTGTGCGCAGACTTTCTCTAGTTGTGGCGAGTGGGGTCTACTCTTTGTTGTGGTGCATGGGCTTCTCATTGCCTTGGCTTCTCTCGTTGCGGAGCACTGGCTCTAGGCGCATGGTCTTAGTTGCTCCACGGCATGTGGGATCTTCCGGGACCAGGGATCGAACCCATGTCCCCTGTATTGGAGGGTGGATTCCTAACCACTGCGCCACCAGGGAAGTCCCTATTTTTTCATTTTAGAAGCCTGAAGCTTTACGTTGTTTAAGATTTTTTATACATAATGAGATTTAGCAAAATTCTCTTGGCTATTTGGAACTTTAAGCTTCAATGCATTATATATATTTTGCCTTTTAAAAATTTACATTGTTATGAATGCAGGATATATTTTCTGCTCTCTCATTTTATTCTTTAACCTGGCTTCCCATCCTTTCCTTTTACTGACCAATTCTCTGAATTGAAAGTACAACTTAAATTATATCCACATGATTGTCATGAAAAGGAAGGACAATATGATTTACCTCTGGAAACTCATAAATGCTCTCTAGTTGGATTAAAGGAACTCTGGATGGAAGTTTTCTTAAACCTCTGGTTAAATGTTTAATACACTCAAAACTGCCAGAATATATTCTTATTATGTAAAGAAATAATGCAGAGAACAGTTGGCTTCTTACATAATGATGATGAAAAAGTGAAAAATTTTCAAAAATTGATATTTCCTTAATTATTTTATTTTGAATAGATATCATAAACTGGGAACAGGATTTAATCCTAATACATTAGATAAACAGAAAGAAAGGCAAAAAGGTTTGCCAAAACAGGTCTTTGAATCCGATGAAGCTCCAGATGGCAACAACTACCAGGATGAACAAGTAATACTTTTATTTTTAAATGACTATAAGAAGTTATTTTAATATAGTTTTTTTAATTCATTGATTAATATATTTAATGTTTTACGTTACAGGATGATCTTAAAAGACGTTCAATGTCAATAGATGATACTCCAAGGGGTAGCTGGGCCTGCAGTATTTTTGACTTGAAAAATTCACTTCCTGATGCTTTGCTTCCCAATTTACTTGATCGAACTCCAAATGAAGAAATAGACCGTCAGAATGATGACCAAAGGAAAGCAAACCGTCATAAGGAACTCTTTGCCTTGCATCCATCACCAGATGAGGTATAGATAATTTGGATATAAAGAAGCAAATGATTATTAAGATAGATGTTTTGGGAGTATGAATTGTATGTAGCATTATGATAATGTAGGGAATAAAACTTAATTGAAACATAGCTATGCTTTTTGTAAATGAAATACAGTTGAGCACACTTATGATGTAATGATTCCTGTTTGAGGACAAATAGGCCATTCTTTTCTGTGTTCACTTGTGACGACTAAAAGTAGTAGATTAATAAAATACGTTCTTAAAAAATAAATTGTAAAGGGTTGACATGGTAAGCATGTTCATTTTGGTGTCGCTTGTCAATTTGTAGGAAGAACCAATAGAACGACTTAGTGTTCCTGAGGTGCCCAAAGAACATTTTGGTCAAAGACTTCTTGTAAAATGTTTATCACTCAAGTGAGTATTTATTTTGTTTACTATGTAACTTTTATTTTCTGGAATAATATTTTGAATACCAGTATAACAAAATCCTGGTAATTTTATACTTGTGTTTGTGTCCTTTTGAAAAGTAATGTTCTGTACATAATTTTAAATTCTGCTAAACATTTCATCCTGCCTATGCAGCTGAGCTTTAGAGCATTTTTGGCTAGGTGAAGATGACTGCCTCAGTTATATAACTAGTCTTAAAACTTGAAAAAACATTCACTGAAATCTGTAGTATTTATCAGACACTGTTCTTGGCTTGAGGAATATAAAGACAAAGTATCTTTTTCCTTAGAGATGATTTTATATTTGTTACATGGCAAGCTTTCTTTTTTCTTAAGATTTTGAAGTATGTAGTAATGGTTGATTTAGACTGTAAAAGGTATACGTGGAGAAGTGTGTTTCAGGAAGAGGGGCAGTATAGATGGTGTAGCACAGATGTAGAAAAGTACAAGGTATTGAGAGAATTTATTTTTGGAATGAGAATTTCTCTTGAACTATGTACTTTATTTTTAAACTGCTTCATCCTTTTCCTTTTAAAGGTTTGAGATTGAAATTGAACCCATTTTTGCAAGTTTGGCTTTATATGATGTGAAGGAAAAGAAAAAGGTAAGGTTATATAATTTGAACCTAGTCTTTTGTCACAATCATAGGTTCAGAAACCTGTTTTTAAGTTGTTTTATAAGATAAATAATGACTTTTGTGAGAATATTATTAAACATGGATTTTTTAAGAAGAAAGTAGAAATTTAAGACACACAGTATTTTCTTACTATAAAATAGTTCAGTTGACCTAGTTTTTATTTCATTGAAAGAGTTCCAAAAGCAAGTAGCAGAAGCAACTTTCTTTTAGTTTAATAAATAGAAAAAATACAAGAAAACCGTTTTAGGCAACTGATGTATAAAGGATTACAGTGATGGTGACAGTGAATTTTTGTTGATGTAATTTTCAGATTTCATTAGCTAAAAGATCATTTATATATATTTCAGATATTCTTGTCTAAAGCAGTGCTCTTAGTTTTGCCATTATATCTTTATTACACTTAGGAGTTTTTCAGAGGGCTGTCTCATACAGCATTTCAGCATTCTAAGCCTAATGTGTAGTAGAAACTTAAAATGCCTTTAGTGACTTCTGCTGTCAACATATTATGGATTTCTATAGTGGAACTGTATTCCAGCAACTTGTATTTGCTAAATCAAATCTTCTGAGATGTTATTCATGTAATTGTTTTAAAGACTCAGTTTGGGGTAATTCATCTCAATAATAATTTCTTTGCATACTTTATTAGAAGTTAAATTTCTAATTAAAAGAGTGTGGGATATGGTTCTTTAGAATATGTTTTTTGCATTATAGTTTTTTTGCTTTGATATAGACATGTAAAGATCAGTCAGTGAAATATATGGTAAAGTGTATGTTCGTATAATCGTCTAATATCTGTAATATTTTAAGACTGTGTATGATTTTTGTGAGTTTTTATAAAATACACAGGTTTTAAATTTAATATATGAATATGTTTTTTAGATTTCAGAAAACTTTTATTTTGACCTTAATTCTGAGCAGATGAAAGGATTATTACGTCCACATGTACCGCCTGCTGCCATTACCACCCTGGCACGATCAGCTATTTTTTCTATCACTTATCCTTCCCAAGATGTTTTTCTTGTAATAAAGGTGAGAATAATGTTAAATATATTTGCTTATTTGTGTTGTGTCTGTATACTTGTGTCCCTATCAATATTGCAAGCTTTTTAAGGGTAAAGATTTAATCTTTAACCTATTTTTTCATCTTAATATTTCTTAACACAATATTAGACGTATACTATAGGTGCTACCTAAATTTTTCTTGAGTGGGGAGCTTTAGTAGTGTTCTCCAGAGAAATAGATCAGTAGGAGGGAGATACACACACACACACACACACACACACAGAGAGAGAGAGAGAGAGAGAGAGAGAGAGAGAGAGAGAGAGGGAGAGAGAGGGAGAGAGAGAGAGAAATTGATTTTAAGGAAGTGGCTCATGTGATTGTGGGGGCTGACAGGTTTGAAATGTGTAGCGCAGGCTGGAAATCCAGGTAAGGGGTGATGTTGTAGTCTTAAGTCAATTCCACAGGGCGGCAGACCAGAAACTCAGGCAGGATTGCTGTGTTGCAGTCTTGAGAATCCTTCTTTGAGAAACCTTAGTCTTTGTTCTTCAAGTCTTCAACTAACTGGATGAGGCCCACCCACATTATGGAAGGTAATCTGCTCTACTCAAAGTCTACTGATTTAAAAGTTAATCACCTCTAAAAAATACCTTCATAGCAACATCTAGATTGGTGTTTGATAACCTAGCCATGTTGGCATATAAAATTAAGCATCATAGGAACTATACTATGATTTTATCACTCAGCTCCTAAATACATAAATACTAAAATCTAAATCATTGAGATCACGGAGCATTATGATTTGACTGTCAGCCAATTAAGAATAAGGATTACAGGGCTTCCCTGGTGGCGCAGTGGTTGAGAGTCCGCCTGCAGATGCAGGGGACACGGAATCGTGCCCTGGTCTGGGAAGATCCCACATGCCACGGAGCGGCTGGGCCCGTGAGCCATGGCCGCTGAGCCTGCGCGTCCGGAGCCTGTGCTCCGCAACGGGAGAGGCCACGACAGTGAGAGGCCCACGTACCGCAAAAAAAAAAAAAAAGAAGAAGGATTACAGATTCTAAAATCTGAATATTACTAAGCCACTTAGCTTAGGGTAACTTAAGAATAATTTACCTTAACTTGACCTTGACTTGAGAATAGCCTAAAATATATTCTTTAATCATTTTATCTGTATTTATATAAAATTATCATAAAAAGGTAATGAATTTTATAATAAGGTTATAAAGTGGATTGTCATGAAATGAATTTTATTTACCCACAGGAATAATGTCCTAATTTGTGGACGGATTCCTATGAATTCAGGTTAAAATAAATCTTAGTTACAATGAACAATCTTACAAGCAAAGATTTAGCAGCAGTGGTCTTCAGAAACTCACTTAAGAGTAAAGTTCTAGATATTAATACAGTTGATAAATGTGTATACACAGTTATTTTACATGGGAAAATAGTAAGTTTTCATAAAATAGAACATATTTGAGGGAATGAACTGGAACGATAGAGGTGGTGATTGGAATACTGGCTGCTTAAAAATGAGACTATTCATACCATATGGTCCCAATTGTGTAAAATATATACACACACACCTATACACACATAAATGGTTGTATATACATAGAAAAAGACTTTTACATAATTTCAAAAATATGTACAAGTTAAAGTGTTTTACAGACTTTAAAGAAAAATGTATTTAGGAGGTTTTCTTAAATCATAGTCCAGCAGGATGTTTTTGTTTTTTGAGAGAAAAATCCCCTTGATCTGTGTATTAGTTAGTTATTACTCTATAAGAACAAAAAGACAAAATCCCAGTGGTATACAACAATAAGCATTTTTTAGTTCATGCATCTGAGTTGTCTGTGTGGTCAGCCAATATAGGTTGAACTCTGTTAGGTAGTTGTGCTCCTTCCAAGTGTCTGTAGGTTGGCTGGGCGTCACTTGACTTAGAGCTGTTCTTTGGCGTATTCTCATGGTGATTGCATAAGTACCAGAGAGCAGACCCAGTTGCACAGACACTTTTCTAGCATTTGGTCACATCACACCAGCTAACATTTTATTGCCCAAAACAGGTCACATGAGAACACAAACTCTAGGAGTTATGATATATACCTGACGTCTTTATTTGGAGGAATTGCAGTGTCATATAGCAGTGTGGGGGTAAAGGAAGGGTGAAGAGTCATAGGATATTTATATGTCAGCTTTGGTAGATGCTGCCATATTGGTTTCCAAAGTATCTGTGATAGTTGTATTCCCCACCAGGGGTGAATAAGAGTTTCAGTTAGTCACACTTACCAGTTTTTTAAAAAACTGACATATGAAATACGTATAATAAGACCTGTATAGTTTACAAATGTGGGGTAAACAGAGCGATGAATTCTTACTATGTATTTTTCTGTGTAATCATGACTAAGCTCAAGCCATACAGTATTTCCATCACCCCATCACCCTGGAGAGTTCTTTTGTTTGTCTTTCTAGTGACTATCCCCTCTGTTCCACCAGATGACTAGTATTCCAACTTAAATCACCATTATTTAGCTTTTCCTCTTCTTGAATTTCATCTGAGCACAGTCATACAATATGCAGTCTTTTGTGCCTGGCTTGTTTCAACTCAATATAATTTCTGTGAGAATCCTCTTTATTATGTACAGCAGTAGTTTGTGCTTTTATTTTTATCATCATGTTTTATTTCATTGTCTGATTATAACACAGTTTATTTATCCTGCTTAGATGAATAGATAGACCTTGGTAGACCATAGGGTTTTTTTTTTCCCCCCTAATGTATATCTGGTTTTCAGTTGGTTATTATGAATAAAGCTTCTATGTACATTCTTTAACAAGTCTTTTGGTACATGCGTATACATGTGTTTGCCACTCTGTGCTTGCTTTCTCACAGAATGTTATCCTTTGATAAATCAAAGTTTATAGCTTACATGTTGTCTAATTTATCAACCGTTTTCTTTATGGCTATGGTATTTTGTGTTTTATGTATGAAATTTTTGCCTCCCTCAAATTCAAAAATATATTCTCTTAAGTGATCCCTGGTAAGAGTAATTGTTTCACCTTACACATATAGTTTGGAGTGAAGTTGAGATGAAGATTAATCCCCCCCACATATGGATAACCAAATGACCTAGCACTATTTATTGAAAAGACTGCTTTTTTCTCCTACTGCTTTTACAAAGTATCCCATGTCATAAATCAAGTGTTCATATGTATGAGATTTTTTTCCTAGAATCTTTTTTGGTTCAACTGGCCTGTTTGTCTTTAATTGGCACTAGTACCACACTGTTTCAATTATAGTAGTTTAGAGACTTCCCTGGTCGTGCAGTGGTTAAGAATCCGCCTGCCAGTGCAGGAGACACAGGTTCGATCCCTGGTTCGGGAAGCTCCCACATGCCGCAGATCATCTAAGCCGGTGTACCACAACTACTGAGTCTGCACTCTAGCGCCCATGAGCCACAACTACTGAGCCCACGTGCCACAACAACTGAAGCTTGCACACCCTAGAGCCCACATGCCACAACTACTGAGCCTGTGTGCTGCAACTACTGAAGCCCATGCACCTAGAGCCCATGCTCTGCAACAAGAGAAGCCACCACAATGAGAAGCCTGTGCACCGCAACAAAGAGTAGCCCCTGCTCACCGCAATTAGAGAAATCCTGCACGCAGCAATGAAGACCCAAGGCAGCCAAAAAAAAAATTATTGTAGTTTATAAAAAACAGTATATTTTTTCTAGCTTTATTCTTCAAGATTGCCTTGGATGTTCCTTTTTCTATTTTTTTAATAGAGTATGATTTCCATTTTATTGTCTTTTCAGAGAACAGTATTTCTTCAGTGTTTAAGGACTTAGCTCCTTACGTGGGCTTTGGTGGAAGTCGTGGGGCAGCACCTGCAGGTCTAAATCAGGGTGGAGGTGTTCGGTCCTTCTGGGCTTCCCGAGAACTATTCCTGACTACCTTGCTGTGAATGGCACAACTCATGCAGTAATCTAGTTTCACATACAGCTTGGAAAGCACATAGGCATCGAAAACACTTGCTTCAGAAATGTCCCTGACGGCTTAGGCCTCTACTATGTTCTGAATGATGAGCTTCTTAATGGCCTTGTCCTTGCGCAAGCATCGGGCGCAGTTGGTGCAGCAAACAGGCTACACATGGCCGTGGCCCTTTTTGACATGACTGTTGTTCCTTCTTTTCTTGGTCATCTTGGAAGTGAGGAGGTGAGAGAGGTTGGATGTTTTTGACCCTTTACATTTTTTTTTTTTTTTTTTTTTGGTACGTGGGCCTCTCACTGTTGTGGCCTCTCCCGTTGCGGAGCACAGGCTCTGGACGCGCAGGCTTAGCGGCCATGGCTCACGGGCCCAGCTGCTCCGCGGCATACGGGATCTTCCTGGACCGGGGCACGGACGCGGGCTCAGCGGCCATGCCTTACGGGCCCAGCCGCTCTGCGGCACGTGGGATCTTCCGGGACCGGGGCACGGCCCCGTGTCCCCTGCATCGGCAGGCGGACTCTCAACCACTGCTCCACCAGGGAAGCCCAGCCCGTTACATTTTTGTATAAATTTTTGCTTGTCAGTCCCTCCATGCTGCCCCAATGCAGGCATACTCTCTCTCAAGAAAGAACTTGTTGAGATGTTAACTGAGATTGCATTAAATATACTGATCAATTTGGAAAAGCTGACGTCTTTAAACTGTTGAGTTCTCCAGTCAGTGAGCACAGTGTGTTTTTAGGTCTTTTCTCCTATATCTTCCTGGTAATTTGATATTTTTGACCCTGTTCTAATTGTTATCATTTAAAATTTTTTGTTTTAAATTATATGCAGAATTTCATTCATCACTGGTGTATAGAAATTTGGTTATCTTTTCTTTATAAATTTTTATTTATAGTTAGTAACATGTACAAGGTGTACACTTTCTTTGATTTTTACATACTTAACTCAGTTATGTAACCAACATCCAGATCAAGGTATAGAACATTACTCAACAGCCTTCTTTGACCCCTTCCTACTATGCTGACTTATCACCATGGATTAGTTTACCCTCTTTTTCTTCATAGAAAAGGAATCATATATATTCTTGTGTCTGACATTCTAAAGAATTATATGATTCATCATTTTTGCATGTAGCAATAGTTGGTTGTTTTTCACCCTGCATAGTATCTTGTTATATGCATATCACAGTTTGGCCATTCTAATAGTCGATGGACATTGGGGTTATTTCTAGCTTTTGGCTATATTGTAAGTAATGCTGCTGTAAGCATTCTTTTTTTTTTTTTTTTTTTTTTTTTTTCCGGTACGCGGGCCTCTCACTGTTGTGGCCTCTCCCGTTGCGGAGCACAGGCTCCGGACGTGCAGGCTCAGCGGCTATGGCTCACGGGCCCAGCCGCTCTGCAGCATGTGGGATCTTCCCAGACCGGGGCACGAACTCGTGTCCCCTGCATCGGCAGGCAGACTCTCAACCACTGCGCCACCAGGGAAGCCCTGTAAACATTCTTATATATGATTTTTGCATTTCTATTGAGTATATAGGTAGGTGTTGAATTACTGGATCATAGTGTATTTATAGCTTCAGTTTTAGTAGAAATAACCAGTTTTCTGATGTGGTTAGTCCAAGTTTCAGTCTCATCAGCAGTGCTTGAGAATTTTACTTGCTCCCTTTCCTTCTTAACACTTGATATCATCAGGTTTTATTGTATTTTACATTTCAATTTCATTAATTTATGTATTTTATTTCTGGTGCATTTGCAGGGTTATGTCAGTTTGGCTTGAATTTATAATTCCCTGATGTCTAAGAACTATTGGCCATTTGGATATTCTGTTTTGTGTAGTGCTTATTCAAATAGTAAGCTCATTTTTAGCTTGTTTGTATACATAGAAAACACAAATTTTAAGTGTATAGGATACATAACTTTTAAGTGAAAAAAATACAGTTGTGTAATCTTCATTTCATTGGATTGTTATTTTATCAATTATTGTATTAATAATTTATTAATTTGTAAGAACGCTTTATATATCCTCCATTCACTAATTTGAAGTATCAACTTTATTATGTGCTAAATTCTTGCATACACTTCATTTGGTTTCTGGACTTTTATCCTATTTTATTTATATTTCTTTTCCTAAAACATTAAAAATTTTATAGGGGTAAAGTGGGACATTTTGGAGAAAAATGATAAGTAGAAATTATTGTATTGGCCACTTAATATTTTGTGAGTTGTCTTTTTTAATTGTAATTTTGTACTTTGATGTTATATTAAATGGAGATGACTTTTAAGACTGATTGCTTTTATTAATAGTTTTAATTGAGGTAAAATACACATAACATAAAATTTACCATCTTAATCATTTTTATGTGTACAGTTCAGAATTAAGTATATTCAGATTATCATGCGAGCAATCTTTAGAAATTTTTATCTTGCCAACAAGACCTTAACCCTCTATACACATTAAGTAGCAGCTCTTCATTTCCTCTTCTCCCCAGCCCCTGCCAACCAGCATTTTGCTCTTTGTTTCTATGAATTCGTCTATTCTAGATACCTCATTTGAATGGAATAATACAGTATTTGTCTTTTTGTGACAGGCTTATTTCCCTTGGCGTAATGTCTTCAAGGTTCATCCAGGTCGTAGCATGTTTCAGAATTTTCTTCCTTTTAAGGCTGAATAATATTCCATGTGTATGTGTATACTCATGTTTTGTTTACTCATTTTTTGATGGACACTTGAATTGCTTCTACCTTTTGGCTATTGTGAATAATGCTGCTATGAACATGGGTGTGTGAATATCTGTTTGAGTCCCTGCTTTCAATTCTATTGAATATATACCCAGAAATAGGTTTTCTGAATTACATGATAATTCTATTTTTAACTCTTTGAGGAACCTCTGTACTGTCTTCTACAGCAGATTACGATTTTACACCATAAAAAGCACACAGGGGTTCCAGTTTTCCATATCCTTGCCAATGCTTGTTATTTGTTTGTTTATTTAATTGTGGCCATCCTGATGGGTGTAAGGTGATATCTCATTGTGGTTTTGATTTGCATTTCCCTAATGATTAGTGATGTTGAGCGTCTTTTTATATGCTTCTTAGACGTTTGTATGGCTTCTTTGGAGAAATGTCTATTCAAGTCCTTTGCCCATTTAAAAATCAGATTATTTGTTGTTTTGTTGTTGAGTTGTAGGATTTCTTTATCTGTTTTGGATATGAACTCCTTATCAGTTATATGATTTGCAAATATTTTCTCTCATTCTGTGGGTTGCTTTTCACCCTGTTGATTGTGTTCTGTCATATACAAAAGTTTTAAATTTTGATGTAATCCAATTTAACTATTTTTACTTTTGTTGCCTTTGCTTTTTTTTGTGTCAAATCCAAGAATACATTACCAAATCCAATCACAGGAAGCTTTTCCTTTATTTTTTCTTCTAAGAGTTTAATAGTTTTAGGTTTATGTTTAGGTGTTTGATCCATTTTGAGTTAATTTTTGTATATAATATAATGTAAGGGTTGAACTTTATTCTTTTGCTTTTGGATATTCAGGTTTCTTTTAATATCATTTGTTGAAAAAACTGTTCTTTCCGGGCTTCCCTGGTGGCGCGGTGGTTGAGAATCTGCCTGCCAATGCAGGGGACACAGGTTCGAGCCCTGGTCTGGGAAGATCCCACATGCCATGGAGCAACTGGGCCCGTGAGCCACAATGACTGAGCCTGCGCGTCTGGAGCCTGTGCTCCGCAACAACAGAGGCCGCAATAGTGAGAGGCCTGCGCACCGCGATGAAGAGTGACCCCCACTTGCCACGACTAGAGAAAGCCCTCGCACAGAAACGAAGACCCAACACAGCCATAAATAAATAAATAAATAAATAAATACATTGTGTATAAAAAAAAAAAACAAAAAAAAAAAACAAAAAACTGTTCTTTCCCCATTCAGTAGTCTTGGCACCCTTGTAGAAAATCTAACTATTTATAGTTTTCAGATTGCAGATCTTTCACCTTTTTGGTTAGTTCCTCAGTATTTTATTCTTTTTGATATTATTGTAAATGGATTTTTTTTCTTAATTTCCTTTTTGAATTGCTCATTGCTAGGGTATAGAAATGCAACTGATTTTTTGTGTGTTGATTTTGTATCCTGCAACTTTGCTGAATTTATTTATTAGTCCTAACAAATTTGTGTGTGTGTGTGTGTAATATTAGAGTTTTCTATATAAGAGATCATGTTATCTGTGGATAGAGATAATTTAACTTCTTCCTTTTCAATTTGGATGTTTTTGTCTCTTTGTCTTGTCAAATTGCTCTGGCTCAGACTTCCAGTACTTTGTTGAATAGAATTGGCAAAAGTGAACATCCTTATCCTGTTCCTCATTCTAGAGGAAAAGCTTTTGGTTTTTCAGCATTGAATATGATGTTAAATATGGACTTTTCATATATGGTCTTTATTATATTGAGGTAGCTTTCTTCTTTTCTAAGTTCGTTGAGTTTTTCTATCATGAAAGGGTGTTGAATTGTCCACTTCTTTTTCCTGCATCAGTTAAGATGGTCATGTGGGTGTTTTTTGTTATTTTGTTAATGTGGTGTATTATGTTGATTGAGTTTTGTATTTTGAACCATCCTTTCATTCCAGGCTGATTGCTTTTATTTTTAAGCTTAATTAATCTTTACTCTTTTTGTCTTTGACAGCTAGAAAAAGTGCTACAGCAAGGAGACATCGGAGAGTGTGCAGAACCATATATGATTTTCAAAGAAGCAGATGCCACCAAGGTAAAATGTCACGCCTCTTATTTCCGCCACTTTCATAGTCATTAGTGGTCACTCTCCATTCTCCTCAGATCCCCAAACCCAACCCTAAACAACTTCTAATCTCCCAAATTATAATTTGGGAGAATACTATACAGAGCATATTAAAGAATTTTACTACTAATTCATTTTTTTCTCTTGGCCTACCCATTTTCTTTATTTCCTTCAGTACCTAGCTTGAGTCATGTGCTGTGCTATTCTTTAAAATCTCCCTCACCCCAAGCTAATGGATTCCTAAAGAATCAAATTAGTTCAGTTTAATTCCTAAATAATAAAGAATTTCCTGTGTTTGCAAAATAGTGATTTTGATGGAACTTTTTCTAGCAAAGCAGAAGTATTCTGGGCCTCTGTCTAGCTGCAGATAATTAGGGAATATGGTAAAAATAGAAAATACAATCTCCATTTTGCCATCAGATAACTAATTTCTAGAATTTGGATAAACTTATAAAGCAAAAATAATTGGTGAACAATCGGTACCAAATTCCAGATACCCCGAGTTAGTTATAAGAATAACAGGTGAGGACTTCCCTGGTGGCGCAGTGGTTAAGAATCCGCCTGCCAATGCAGGGGACAGGGGTTTGAGCCCTGGTCTGGGAAGATCCTACATGCTGTGGAGCAGCTAAGCCCGTGTGCCACAGCTACTGAGCCTGTGCTGTAGAGCCCGCGAGCCTCAACTACTGAGCCTGTGTGCTGCAACTACTGAAGCCCGCGCGCCTAGAGCCCGTGCTCTGCAACAAGAGAAGCCACTGCACCGCAACGAAGAGCAGTCCCCGCTCGCCGCAACTAGAGAAAGCCTGCGTGCAGCAACAAAGACCCAATGCAGCCAAAAAAAAAAAAAAAAAAAGCATAACAGGTGATTTTTGGATCTTTGAACACATGATTTAATATGTCAGACAGCCAGGAGAGGTGTGCTTGAGGAGTACTGGACAAATCACCACAATCTAGAAAATGTTTTGCTTTTTGTTTTTCTGAGATTTGGAACAAGAATTGAGCGTTTTCTGCTAATATGGGTACATCTGAGCACATGATATTCTCTGATTCCTGGATATCTGGTTGAAATTAGGGTTAAAGTATTCTGGCTTCCCCCAGGTCGTCATTTTACAAATTAAATTGCTCTGTTATATGAAGTTCATAGGTGTATAATTGCAGCTTATTTCACTCTTCTCTTACATATTCACATGCTTGATAAGGGTCCTTAATTCTCTTTAAGTACTCTTAAAGCAAGAACCTATTTTGAAGGTATAATAGATATAGCAGTAAACAGTCCTACCATTTAGCTATTTCTTCATCTTTTCTCAGTCCTGAGTCCTAAGGTAGGACACTGCCATTTGAGTATACCTTACCAATATCCTATATGGAAATAGTATGTGAGAGATTTTAGTGTAGGTTTTCACCCTTGGACCATTGGTTGGCTATTGCAGGCCACCTTAGTGTTTGTTTCAAGGATAGCCTAAAAGTTGAGCCAGCTTCAGGATGTCTTCCAGATACGCACGTGCTATTTGGATCATTGGTCTTTTTCCAGGGTTTAGTCCTCTTGTCATACTTTTTTTGTTTGCTTCTTTTATTACAGCTCTGGGTTTATTTGTTGTTGGTTTATTTGTGACCCCCAGTCCCACCTCATAGTTGTCATAAGTTAGTGATTATGTCAGAATGGCCCAACTGCTTCCATCTTTTTTAGAAAAATAAAATTTAATAAGTCATAACCTAGAATATTTTGTGGTTGGCAGTTGGTGTCTAGAGCCTGTTGTCTAGGTTATGTTTCCTTTCATAAAATAGTACTTTCAGTACATAAACATGTTTGACTCTTGCTGTCCTTTCTTTTCTCCCAACATAAGATCATCACAAACAGAAATTTTAAAGACTTTCACATACATTTGTAGAACTGGTTGAGGTTGCTTAGTAGAGATAATATACTGTTAATTGATCTCTGAAAGGTACAGATTGTTTTTCCATCTTTGGTGAGAACTGAGAATTCTTAACCTTTATATTTTCCTTTATATATTATGAAATAGCCTTTAATTCATTTCTTTGAACGTAATCATATAATGTATAAAGTTTTGTTTTGCAGAATAAGGAAAAATTGGAGAAGCTGAAAAGTCAAGCTGATCAGTTTTGCCAAAGACTTGGGAAGTACCGCATGCCTTTTGCTTGGACTGCAATCCATTTAATGAATATTGTTAGCAGTGCTGGGAGTCTGGAAAGAGATTCTACAGAGGTAGAAATAAGCACTGGAGGTGAGAATGTTTTATACAAAATATTTCTACATGTATAATTCTTTTCTTTTTCTTATAGAGTCTTGCTTTATTTGTAAGCTTTGCAATGTAGTGAGACATTAAAAGGGGTTTCTTTTTTTCCTTTAACTGGTTTATTGAGATGTGATTCACATACGTACAGTTTGCCCATTTAAGATGTATAATTCAGTGTGTTTTGTTACATTCGTAAGGTTCAGCAACTGTCACCACAGTCTAATTTTAGAACACTTTCCTGCTCCTTAGTGGTCACTCTTCTCCTCAAGTCCCCAAACCTAACCAAACTGTAATTTATTTAGTCTGTATGGATTTGTCTATGCCAGACATTTCATATTAATAGAATTATACAATGTGTAATCATTTGTGAGTAGCTTCTTTCACTTAGCATAATGTTTGAAAGGTTCACGCGTGTTGTTACATCTGGGTATAGTCCATTTTGAGTTAATTTTTGTACATGGTAAGAGGTAGGGGTCCAACTTTATTCTTTTTATGTAGATATCTAGTTGTCCCAACACCATTTGTTGAAAAGGCTATTTTTTCCCTATTGAATGGTCTTGGCACTCTTGTTGAAAATCAATTGACCGTCGATATATGGTTTTATTTCTGGGCTCTCAGTTCTGTTCCATTGATATATATGCTTATGCTAGTACTATACTATCTTGATTATTTTAGCTTTGCAGTAAGTTTTGAAATTGGGAATAGTGGGTCCTCCAATTTTTTTCAAGATTATTTTGACTATTTTGAGCTCTTGCATTTTCATAAGAAGTTCAGGGTCAGCTGATAATTTCTGCACAAAGGCAGCTGGAATTTTGATAGGAATTACATTGATTTGGTAGATCAATTTGTGGAGTGTTGCCCTCATAACAATATTAAGTCTTCCAATCCATGGAATGTTTTTCCATTTATTTAGATCTTAAAAATTTATTTAAACAATGTTTTATAGTTTTCAGTTTACAGGTCTTGCCCCTCTCTTGTTAAATGTGCATCCCAGTATTTTATTGGTTTTTGATGCTATTTTAAATGGATTGTTTTCTTAATTTCATTTTCCTAATGTTCATTTTTAGTGATAGAAATACAATTGGCTTTTGAATATTGATCTTGTACTTTGAAACCTTTTTGAATGTGTTTATTAATTCTAATTTTTTTTTCTTTTCTGGATTCTTTAGGATTTTCCATGTATAAGATCATGTCATCTGCAAATGAAAATAGGTTTCCTTTTTTTTTTCCCATCTGGATGTCTTTATTTATTTTTCTTTTCTAATTATCTTGACCAGAACCTCCTGTACAGTATTAAAAAAAATGGCAAGAGTGGATATCCTCATCTTGTTCCTGACCTTAGGGGGAAGGCATTCAGTCTTTCACTATCAAGTATGATGTTTGCTATAGGTTTTTCATAGATGTAATGTAGTAGTTTGAGGAAATTCCCTTCTATTCCTAACTTTTTGAGTGGTTTTGTCATGGAAGGATATTGGATTTTGTAAAATGCATTCTTTGAGTTTATTGAGATGGTTTTTTGCCCTGTAGTCTTTTAGTATGCTGTATTGCATTAATTGATTGGTTTTGGATGTTAAACTAATCTTACATTTCTGGGAGAAGTCTCACTTGGTCATGGTATATAATTTTTTTATATATGTTGTTAGTCTGTTTCCTAGTATTTCGTTTAGTATTTTTGCTTCTATATTCCTAAGGGATATTGGTCTGTAGTTTTTCTTCCTTGTAGTATCTCTGTCTGGTATCGGTATCAGGGTAATACTGGCCTCATTGAAAATGAGTTGTGATTTTTTCCTTCTGGTTTTTGGAAGAATTTGTAAACAATTGGTATTAATTTTTCATTGAAAGTTTGGAAGAATTCACTAGTGAAGCCACCTTGGCTTGGTCTTTTCTTTGTGGTAAGTATTTTCATTACTAATTATATCTCTTGTTATACATCTATTCATATTTTCTCTCTCATCTTGAGTCAGTTTCAGTACTGTGTATCTTTCTAGAAATGTGTTCATTTCATCTAAATTATCTAACTGTTGACTTACAGTTATTCATAGTATTGTAGTATAATCCTTTTTCTCTCTAAGGTCTGTAGGGATGATTTTAGTAATTTGAGTCCTGTCTATGTATTTGTTTTTTAATAAATTTATTTATTTTTGGCTGCATGTCGTCTTTGTTGCTGTGCACGGGCTTTCTCTAGTTGTGGCAAGCAGGGGCTACTCTTTGTTGTGGTGTGTGGGCTTTTCATTGTGGTGGCTTCTTTTGTTGTGGAGCACAGGCTCTAGACACGCAGACTTTGGTAGTTGTGGCACGCAGGCTCAGTAGTTGTGGTGCGTGGGCTTAGTTGCTCCGCGGCATATGGGATCTTCCTGGACTAGGGCTCGAACCCGTATCCCCTGTATTGGCAGGTGGATTTTTAACCACTGCACCACCAGGGAAGTCCCCTGTCTATGTATTTTTTTCTTCATTAGTTTAACTAAAGTTTTAAAAATTTTATCTTTTTGAAGAATCAGTTTTTGATTTCATTGATTATTTTTCTATTGTTTTCCTAGTTTCTATCATTTATTTCCACTTAGCTGTTGTCTTTTTTGGTATCCTTGCTTTTTTTTTTTTTAAACATCTTTACTGGAGTATTACTTTACAGTGGTGTGTTAGTTTCTGCTGTATAACAAAATGAATCACTGTATATCCCCATATCTCCTCCCTCTTGCATCTCCCTCCCACCCTCCCTATCCCACCCCTCTAGGTGGACACAAAGCACTGAGCTGATCTCCCTGTGCTATGCAGCTGCTTCCCACTAGCTATCTGTTTTACGTTTGGTAGTGTATATATGTCCATGCCACTCTCTCACTTCATCCCAGCTTACCCTTCCCCCTCCCTGTGTCCTCAAGTCCATTCTCTAAGTCTGTGTCTTTATTCCTATCCTGCCCCTAGGTTCTTCAGAACCAGGTCTCTCTCTCGCCCTAACACACCTCACCCTTCCCCCTCCCCATATCCTCAAGTCTGTTCTCCAGTAGGTCTCTGTCTTTATTCCTGTTTTACCCCTAGGTTCTTCATAACATTTTTTTTTTCTTAAATTCCATATATATGTGTTAGCATACGGTATTTGTCCTTCTCTTTCTGACTTACTTCACTCTGTATGACAGACTCTAGGTCCATCCACCTCACTACAAATAACTCAATTTCGTTTCTTTTTATGGCTGAGAAATATTCCACTATATATATGTGCCACATCTTCTTTATCCATTCACCTGTCAGTGGGCACTTAGGTTGCTTTCATGTCCTGGATATTGTAAATAGAGCTGCAGTGAACATTGCGGTACATGACTCTTTTTGAATTATGGTTTCTCAGGGTATATGACAAGTAGTGGGATTCCTGGGTCATATGAGGGTTCTATCTTTAGTTTCTCAAGGAAACTCCATATTGTTCTCCATAGTGGCTGTATCAATTTACATTTTTTTTTTTCTTAAATTCCATATATATGTGTTAGCATACGGTATTTGTCCTTCTCTTTCTGACTTACTTCACTCTGTATGACAGACTCTAGATCTATCCACCTCATTACAAATAGCTCAATTTCGTTTCTTTTTATGGCTGAGTAATATTCCATTGTATATATGTGCCACATCTTCTTTATCCATTCATCCGACGACGGGCACTTAGGTTGTTTCCATCTCCGGGCTATTGTAAATAGAGCTGCAATGAACATTTTGGTACATGACTCTTTCTGAATTCTGGTTTCCTCAGGGTATATACCTAGTAGTGGGATTGCTGGGTCATATGGTAGTTCTATTTGTAGTTTTTTAAGGAACCTCCATACTGTTCTCCATAGTGGCTGAACCAATTCACATTCCCACCAGCAGTGCAAGAGTGTTCCCTTTTCTCCACACCCTCTCCAGCATTTATTGTTTCTAGATTTTTTGATGATGGCCATTCTGACTGGTGTGAGATGATATCTCATTGTAGTTTTGATTTGCATTTCTCTAATGATTAATGATGTTGAGCATTCTTTCATGTGTTTGTTGGCAGTCTGTATATCTTCTTTGGAGAAATGTCTATTTAGGTCTTCTGATCACAGCAAGATCCTTCTTGACCCATCTCCTAGAGTAATGGAGATAAAAACAAAAATAAACAAATGGGACCTAATGAAACTTAAAAGCTTTTGCACAGCAAAGGAAACCATAAACAAGACCAAAAGGCAGCCCTCAGAATGGGAGAAAATATTTGCAAATGAATCAGCTGACAAAGGATTAATCTCCAAAATTTACAGGCAGCTCATGCAGCTCAATAACAAAAAAATAAACAACCCAAGCCACATCTTCTTTATCCATTCATCTGTCCATGGACACTTAGGTTGCTTCCGTGTCCTGGTTGTTGTCAGTAGAGCTGCAGTGAACATTGTGGTACATGACTCTTTTTGAATTATGGTTTTCTCAGGGTATATGCCCAGTAGTCGGATTGCTGGGTCATATGGTAATTCTATTTTCAGTTTTTCAAGGAACCTCCGTACTGTTCTCCATAGTGACTGTATCAATTTACATTCCCTTGGTATCCTTTCTAATGCTTGCTTTGGGTTTAGTTTTCTCTTCTTTTTCTGGTTTCTTAAGATGTAAGCTTAAGTTACTGATTTGAGATCTTTCTTTTTTTGTAATATAAACATTCACAGCTATAAATTTCCCTCTGAGAACTTCTTTAGTGATATATCATATGTTTGGGGATTTTGCATTTTCATTTTCCTATATCTTAAATGTTTTAAAATTTCCCTTGTTATTTCCTCTTTGATCCATTGGTTATTCAGAAGTGTGCTGTTTAACTTCCACATGCTTATGAATTTCTCAAATTTTCTTCTGTTATTGATTTATAGCTTAATTCCATTGTTCTTGGAAAACATATTTTATATGATTTGAATCCCTTTGAATATATTGTATTTTGTTCTATAGCTTATTATATAGTTTGTCTTGGAGAATTTCCTGTGTGTGCTTGAGAAGAATGTGTATTCTGCTTTTGCTTAGTGGTGTATTCTATAGATGCCTGTTAGGTCTAGCTTGTTTATAGTTTTGCTTGTTTTCTACAGCATAGTTGCTCTATTGGTTTTGAATTATAGGGTTATCTTGCAAAGACTTTGAATGCAAGTTATCTTAAATTCTTTTTCAAACTCAAGTGCTAAGACTGAGGGGCCATTATATGGTGACCAAAATTTGCATTGTGTGCCTATTTCCTAGTAAATACATAGTTCCTCTATAGCTGTTCTTCATAGCTCAGATTGGGTTATATGCATAATCTTTGTGTGGTAGAGACTTATTTTACACTGGAGAAGTTTTTAAAGAGAACCCGAAGATTTAGGTTTAATGCTTCCTTACAGATCTCCCCAGAAGTGAAATTCTTCTACTGTAATCAGTATTGCTGAGGGGATAATTTTCAGCTTTAGTGGATATTTTCCTGTGTTTGGAGGACTGCTTTAAAACACATTTTAAATATTATGGAAATGAATATCTTACTTTTTTTCCTTGGTAGAACGAAAGGGGTCTTGGTCAGAGAGGAGGAATTCTAGTCTGGTTGGCAGAAGATCACTTGAAAGGACAACAAGTGGAGATGATTCTTGTAACTTGACCAGCTTTCGACCTGCTACTCTCACAGTGACAAATTTTTTTAAGCAGGTATTGTTCTGTCATGGAGGAATTCTAGGGGCCTATTCATACTTAAATTTCTTGTGATTTCAGAAAAATCATAATTTTCCATGCATTACATGTGCATGTAGTAATTGATTGTGATTTTAACAAGTTAAAAAAAGTAAAAATTAAAAATATAAGAAAAAATAGTATTATAGCTGTTTTTTCATCATTATATTTATTTAAATGTTGGCATTGATTAGTAATGCTTCCAAATCAATCATCCACATCTGTATCCTATTTCTTAATTTTAATATTTTAACTTTTCTTAAGTGTTGATATTTTATGGATTTTCTTAGAGCAGGTGTGTGGTTACATCTGTCTTCCCCACTCAAGTTGTTTTTGACCTAACATGCCACATTCATGGTATATAGAATAGAAATTTCAGGCACTAGTAGTGCATTTTTGTGCTAAAATTATTTTTATAGATGAGTTTATAGGTCCAAAAAGTTCTTGATCAAAGAAACTTTTGTTCTTTGCAAATATATTTCCTGTACTTGAGTCAAATCAGTAGTTTTCAAGTGCTGGCCATGATCCAATAATAGTAATGGAAATTTAGTAGATAACACCCAGCTTACAAAAAACAAACAAACCAGTAGAATAGAAAAATAATAGTGCTTTGCACTTAGTGAAGTTAAATATTGCTTCAGTAGGCTTTTTTCCCTCCAGTTTTTGTGTGCGTGCGTACCTGTCTTTATGTGCATACGTGGTGTATGTGCTACTCGATTTTGATGTAAAATGAATTTTATCCTCTGAATCAGGATCAGAAAATTTTGAAAGTCTGTCTAAAGTAACCAGAGGACCAGAACATTTTAAGGATGGAAGAAAATTTGTATTAGTGTGATAGACTGGAGAAGGGTACTATGCATGTATTTTGGAGCAGGTTAAAGGAAAATGCTAAGCATTGCCTCAGAGTTCCTCCTTCTGTGGTGTTATTCTAAATAAGAGGAGAAAATCCTGGCCTAGTGACACCTTATAACTTGAGAGGGCAAGGTGTTTAGGGCAGGATGTGTTACGATTTGACAGCTAGCTGTCTAGTATAATGCTACAGTTATATATCAGTAGCATTTACAGACAGCTGCTCTGAGAGACTCAAATGGAAAATAAAGCAGGTGAGAAGGGTCTGAAGTGGTAAGGGTCTTTTTATTATGGATAATAGTGCAAGAAAGAATCTAGAAAAGGCCACAGTGTTACTTGGATGAGGTGATAGGCCACATTTAGCTATGGAAACAGGGCAGTAGATTTACTTGTTACAGTGACACAACCTTGTAGCTGTAACATTTCTCTCTCTCTCTTCGTCTTCAGCTGGTATATCACTTTTGCCACTATTTCCATAGCTTTTTTTTTTTTCTTCAGCATGTTTTATTATTGAACTAGTATTATAAACTTAAATCAATAAATCATCCATCCACCCACCCGTTTATTCAACAAATTTTTTTTTTTTTTTTGCGGTAAGCGGGCCTCTCACTGCTGTGGCCTCTCCCGTCGCGGAGCACAGGCTCCGGACATGCAGGCTCAGCGGCCATGGCTCACGGGCCCAGCCACTCCGTGGCATGTGGGATCTTCCCAGACCGGGGCACGAACTCGTGTCCCCTGCATTGGCAGGCGGACTCCCAACCACTGTGCCACCAGGGAAGCCCTCAACAAATATTTTTTGAGCATTCATAATGTACTAAACACTGTTGGAGACTGGTAACTGGAAACTGGAACAAAGTGATTGTGAAAACTTAAAAAAGGATGATTGCTGGAAATATGGAGCAATGGAAAGCATTTACACTTGACTTTTGTACAGTTCCATAATTTTTTAACTATTAACATGTATGATTTTTATAAGTATTTTTAAATAGCTAGGATATTATGCATCAGGCAAGTGCATATTAAGTAAAAAGCAGAGATTAAAATTTTAATAAAGTAGAATTCAAGGTACAATTTCTCCTAAATGAGATACAGAAGGCAGGTTATTTATTTATTTATTTGTTTGTTTGTTTGTTTGTTTGGCTGTGCCGGGTCTTAGTTGTGGCATGCGGGATCTTCTTTGCAGCATGCAGAATCTTTTGTTGTGATGCACAGGCTCTTTGTTGCGGTGTGAACTTCTCTCTAGTTGTGGCGCACGAGCTCTAGAATGTGTAGGCTCAGTAGTCGTGGCATACGGACCTACTTGCCCCATGGCATGTGGGATCCTAGTTCCCCAACTAGGGATTGAACCCTTGTCCCCTGCATCGGAAGGCGGATTCTTAACCACTGGACCACCAGGGAAGTCCCCAGGTTTGTTTTTTTTTAATGAGAGATTACTGTCCACGATTGGGATATAGTAATCAGGAGTGTTTATGTACAGATTTGAAATGTGTCAGGCCAAAATTATTGGAAATACATAGAGATTTAAAAACAAAAATTAAATCCATACATTACTTTTAAGGACATTTGTTCTATTTGTTGACATGTATAGAAGTTATCTGTTGCTTCAGGAGTACATAGCAGTACATGCAGTGTGGAGGGGTGAGTGTCAGCTAGGCTTATTCACATGTTTGGCTATTGACTAGGGTCAACTGATCTAGACTGACTTCTGCTGGGAAAACTGAAATGATTCAGACCATTTCCATGTGTCTTAGCTTCCACTCTTATACTCTAGCAGGCCATCTTGGTCATGTTGTTATAGCAGTGAAGAAGTTCCAGAGAGGGGGCAAGCTTACTTACGCAAATGCTTTTCAAGTCTCTGTATCATGTTTGCTTACTGATTAGAACAAGTCTCGCGGCCAAGCCTAGGGGAAAGAATTGTGTCCCACCCAACAAAAGGCATGGAAACAGACAGGGAGTAAACAATGGAGGCCATTGATATAATCAGTTTAACAAGTGAAGTAGACAGAAATGTTGAATCTTGAGATAATCTGAATGTATTCTAAATAAGGACCATTTGAAGATCTGTATTCATTTCTGTACTCAAAAGGAGAGAATGTGCTCTTTTAGTAACTGATGGAACATTTACAATAATTAATTGTATATCTAGGTCACCGAAAAAAATCTTGAAGTCAGATTCTCTAACTATAACTCAGTAAAACTAAAAACCATTTATAAAAGTATTGACAAAAATCTCCAACCACTTAAAAATAAAAATCACTTTTTAAAATAATGGCATAAAAGAAGATCAGTTCTGTATCCTGTTTAGAATACAATTGTGAACAAATGAGATCTGGCTCAAGGTGAGCTCACAGTGATAAAGGAGGCTTAAATATGTTTATTACCAAATAGGATAAAAAGACAGTATATGAATTATGCATTAAAAATAATAAGATGTCAAATGCAGGAGGTTTGGATTAATAAAATGTAAAGACTTTTGAATAAAAGAATAAAATCAATCTCTACCTATTTTAACTGTAAGAAAAAATATTACTTTAAATTGAGAATTCTTTGTTAATTGGACATGGTTCGGTTTTTTGTCTCTTTTCCCCCATTGGTTGAGGTCTTTTTAGAGTTTTCTTTCTGGTCTTATTATCAGGATAGTTGTCTTGTTTTTTTTTTTTTTTTTTTGCGGCCTTTTTCAACTCCCTAAGGAAATTTATGAGTTTTCTAATTGATGATTTTTTTTTTTTTTGCGGTATGCGGGCCTCTCACTGTTGTGGCCTCTCCCGTTGCGGAGCACAGGCTCCGGACGCGCAGGCTCAGCGGCCATGGCTCACGGGCCCAGCCGCTCCGCGGCATGTGGGACCCTCCCAGACGGGGGCATGAACCCGCATCCCCTGCATCGGCAGGCGGACTCCCAACCACTGCACCACCAGGGAAGCCCGTCTTGTTTTTTTTAAGAGTAGTTTTTTTGTTGTTACTTCTTTCTTTTCTTTTTCAAATGTAGCCAATGCTCTATATTTTGCATTTAAGAAATTTGGTGATATAGAGTTGAAAAGACAAATGAAAACTCAAGTGTAACAAATTTATGAGTGTCATATATATATATATATATATATATATACATATACACACATACATATATATGTGTTTTCTGTCTACATTCCTGTTTTCTTCTCTTTATCTCCCTCTAACTTGCATCATTTTTTCTATATTTTAGAGTGCCCTGTAACCCCTTATAAATACAGATAATGGGCTGTAAATAAATCTATAAAATTTAAAAATAGATAGCAATATTATAGCTCTTAATACAATTTGAAAGCAAGAAGGAAGAAAATAGGTTACTATATTTATTTTTAATCATAATTATATTAATTTAATTTTACTTTTCATTCAGACTGAATTGAAAGAAGAAGGGCAGGATTATTAACAGGCAATATAAACTTATTTTCAATGTACTGTATTTTTAAAATCTAATACTTTTCCCTCTATTTTTAAAATCAGGAAGGAGATCGCTTAAGTGATGAAGATCTGTACAAATTCCTTGCTGACATGAGAAGGCCATCTTCTGTTTTACGGCGACTAAGACCTATTACAGGTATTTTAAGATTTTGTGTAAACGTGATGACAACTATTATCATCATTAATAATTGTATTTTTTATAATTATCTATTCCTTTTTTCAGTTATCTAGCCCATATGTGTTTCTGTGCTCAATACCTGTCAGCCTTCTTCATTTCATTATTCTGCTCTCATGTAATCTAACAGTTTGGATGCAGGATTCAGTACCTTTGATAATTTGAGTATGGAAATGAGAATGATGAATAATACTGTGGCTTAAAATTATTTTCTAGAGGGAAAAAAATACATGTAATGGTAGATATTCAGAAATAGATTCATATTATGATCAGAGCAAACCATTTCAGAGTAAAACTATTTTGAAATCTACCAAATTTAAAGTAAGTCATTTAATCTTCAAAATGTTGGCTTGTTTCTATACTAGATCCCTCTGGTTTTGTTCTTTTTCGCCCTCTTCGTCCTTTCCATTCATTCATTCAGTAAGCATTTATTATTTTATGTCTTTATGTCTGTATTAGTAATTTGTAAGTTTGAGACTTGATAAGACGAAATAATTTAGAGGTCTGAGATGATAGCAATTTTGGTTTCTTCCCAGACTTCTTGCAAAAATAGGATCTAAATCCTTCCAAAAATGCTTTTAGTGTGAAGTTGTTATTTATTATGTTTACATTGTTTTTATGATGTATTTTTATATGCAGCTCAGCTGAAGATAGACATTTCTCCTGCACCTGAAAATCCCCATTATTGCCTAACACCAGAGCTGCTTCAAGTGAAACTTTACCCTGACAGTAGAGTTAGACCTACCAGAGAAATTTTGGAGTTTCCTGCACGGGATGTCTATATTCCAAACACTACTTACAGGTAGCACATTTTAATTTTGGAGAATTCTGAAATAAGGTACTATATATTCTAATATTAATAGAGAGTGAAACTCTTCAAAAATCTTTTGTAGCTTTGTTACTTATTCCATTTCTTCACGATTTTATTAATAGCTGTAATGTATTAAGGTATTGCTGTGCAAGCGGTATAATGTTAGTTACCTTACATACATTATCTTATTTAATGCTCATAGCTTGAGGTAGGTATTACCTTCATTTTAGAAGTGAGTAAACTGAGGGATAAAGAGGTTATACTTTACTGTGTTGGAGCTAGCGTTTGAATTTTGTGGGTTGTTAGGTTAAAACGTTTGAACTCCTAGTTACTGTATTTCCTCATGTGTTCTTATTAGCAGAATCTAGCATTACACATGAATCATATGTATGTGCCTGCACTATGTTCTAACAATAAACAATACTTGATGATTCTACATTACTCAGAGAATACTTGACACAAGGTTATTGGATAGGCTTTTAGGCTGAACTTGCATAACTCCAGGGGTACCATTTAGATATACTCTTTATGAATGAGGCTCCCTTTATTTGTGAATGCTGAGACCATGACTTGACATGTCTATTGGGATACCCAACAGGGCCGCTCAGACATAAGTTTCTGCCTAGACTTCCCCATCTTAATGTATTTCACCACCGTTTACCCAGTTCCTGAGGCCAAAAGTTTTGGAATCAAAATGATTTCTCTCCTTTTGTTATTCCTCACATTTACTCCCCCACGAAGTTTTGTAGGCTCTGCTTCAAAATGAATCCAAATCCAATACTTTGTACCTCCTCCACCTTTAAAATTCTAGTCAAGTTACCATCCAGATCAGCACTGTCAAACAGAAATATAATGGGAACCACATTTGTAATGTAAAATTTTATAGTTGCTACATTAAAAAAAATAGAAACAAGTGAAATTAATCATATGTTATTTAACCCAATATATCTAAAATAGTATTTTAACATGTAATAAATGTGAAAAATTCTTTTACTTTTCTTCCACTCCTACTAAAAATCTTCAAAGTCTGGTGCATATTTTACACTTAAAGTGCATCTCAGTTCAGATGAGCCACATTTCAAATGGTCAATAGTCAGATGGGACTAGAAGCTAGAATATTGGACAGCCGCTGATCTCGAATTTTGTGTACCTTTTAAAATTTCATCTTATTTCTACCCCTGCCTCAGTCAATTCTCAGCGTTGTAGTCAGAGAGATTTTTAAAAGATATAAATCAGATCATTTATTCCTCTGCCTAAAGCCCTCCAGTGGCTTCTATTATAAGCAGAACAAGAATGAATTTTTTTACTGTAGTCTATAAGACTGTATGATCTGCCTTTCTCTAACGTCATATCTTACTAATCTCTGTCTTGCTCATTTTAGCCTCAGTGGCCTTTTTGTTCATCCTTGAACAAACAAAATTCTGCCTAAGATTTTATGATTTTTTTTCTTCTCTTTGCCTGTTATGTTTTTCCCCAGATAGTCATATGACTTGATTCCTTATTCAGTCATGTATCTGCTTACAGGACATTCTCGTGATCTGCTGCTTCCCTACTCTAGCTTTTTACCCTTCCTTGTATTTATCATTATCTGGCACTGTAATATGTAGTTATATGATCATTTTTCCTCTTTCTCATTAGAATGTAATTACTGTAAAGGGCAGGGACTTGTCTGTTTTGTTTACCACTTTATCTCCAGCATCTAGAATAGTGTACAAGCACATGGAGAGCACACAGTAAATACTTACTCAGTGAGTTAAGAAATAAGACATTGTACAGTGGTATGAATGGAATTTAGAGTCATGCAGATATGGGTGTGACTTCTGACTCCACTGTTTATTGTTTAAGTAACTTGTTTTAAGTTACCAATTTATTGGCACTCAGTTTTATTAATAAAATGTGAGATGATAATACCTGTCTTCTCTTGTGAGGGTACAGAGCGCAAAGCATTACACGTGATTGGCACATAGTGTGAGTAAAATTCCTGGAAGATAGGCTGAAGAAAATATATACTGCTTTTTCAAAAGAAACAGGTAATATAAGTATTCTCCTATAAATTATATATATAACTATTTAAAAGGACATGGAATAAAGAAGTGATCCAAGGTTTGTATTGAACAATTTAGAGGTTATCAACTCTCTCTATTATCTAGTACAGGAATCTCATCTAGAACATTCCTAACTTGTGTTTATCTGTCTTTCCCCTGCTTGGATTATTTCAGAGACAGGGAAAATGGAATTGGGGACCATGAGGGGTCTTTCCTTTCATTTTGCTACTTACCTTTGTTATTTATTTACATATTTATATATTTTAAACAAACTATATAAATATACTTAAAGTTCACATAGTTCCATAGGCTTAAAATTAAAAACAGAGGTCCTTCATCTTATTCCTACCAACTTTTCCCTATGCCGATGTCTAATCTTTATTGTCACCCACTAGTAACTCTTTTTGATCCTTCTTTTGGTATTTTGCTCTTTGTTTCTAAATAGCATGTTCATGCTGCTATTTCTTGATTCTTTTTCAAGATTTAACTCTGATATCTCCTCCTTAAAAAAATACATATACTTGCATAAATCCAGAAAAAAATATACTTGTCAGCTCTGTAAAGCTTCATATTATCAATTATTTCCTCTCTTGCACCTTCCTTGGTCCCTTTGCAACTAAATTATAAGTTAGTATAGCAGGGGAAGTTTTCTAGGCTCACTAGGCTTACTGTACAGTTGTCATCTTAGAGCCTTTTTACCATTTTCCTAGAAATTCTGTTTGCATTTCTTTTGCAATGGAGTTCTTATCTCCTATATATTTTTTTCTTTCTTGGTTTACTCATTATACTGAGAGCCTTTAGTATCTTCCTGGATTAGGGTGTAGGAAAGTACCTGGCACATATTATATGCTTGATAGAAGTTAGTCATTATTATTATCATTGGCTTTATTACATTACATTTACCCAATCGTTACACAACTTGAGAGAGATTGGTTTGAAAGCTTAAGGATACTGGTCTTTTGGGGTATAATTGGCTAAGAGAATGATTTTAAAAAGGAAGGTTATCAAAGTCACTAGTGGCCTTTTTTGTATTATTACTTGGGCCTTCAATGTCCAGTGAGACCTGAATACCAAATCGTATAGGTTGCTTATTGTACTTAGAACTGTGAAAAAATTTTAGTCTCAGGCAGCTAATATTTTTTAGGAATTTGTAATTTTTAAAAAAACCTTTCACTTATCTAGAAAATCTAGCATAGATAGAAATAATTTTAGAATAACAGGAGATATACTCAGCAGATATCAGCTGACACGCAGATATCATAAAATTTTACATAAATTTCCATAAATATTTGCTGACTGAATTGTTGTATTGGATTACAGTAATACTCTTCTAGCTTAGTTTGAATTCTTTCTACCTTCTGAGGCATGTTTCAAGGTATGTTTCAAGGTAAGCAGTGATTTCTGGTAATACATGTTAGTAGGCATTATGCAATCTATATGTGTACATTTTCCCAGTGAATACTGTTTAAAAAAGAAAGTAAAGTTGACACAAGGACTCCTTTTAGTTTATATATAGCCATTATCTCTTTAACTCTGCACAGCAGCCTGCACAGAGCCAATACAATTATCCCTGTCTTACAGATGACAAAGCTGACATTCCATAGGGTTCAAAATTATATCTGAATGAAACAGAAATTTAAGCAATTTTAGTGTGAGGTTTTTCTTGTTTTTTTTGGCTGCTTGGCATGCAGGATCTCATTGCCCTAACCAGGGATTGAACATGCACCCCCTGCAGTGGAAGCACGGAGTCTTAACCACTGGACCGCCAGGGAAGCCCTATAAGATTCCTTTTAGTTTATATATAGCCATTATCTCATTAACTCTGCACAGCAGCTTGCACAGAGCCAATACAATTATCCCTGTTTTATAGATGACAGAGCTGACATACCGTAGGGTTCAAATTTGTATCTGAAAAAACCAGAAATTTAAGCATTTTTAGTGTGAGTTTTAAGAAAGTATTTGCACATTGTATTTATTTTTAGTAGTAAACGTGAGTGTACTTTAAAGGGTTTCAAGGGATAAAAAAGATTAACAAAATTATTGTCTGAGTAGAGGGAGAATGAATGGATGTGATTGACGCAAACATTTGACAAGTGAGAAATCATAGGGAGAACTGTATTCTGAAAGTGGCAGATCTCCTGTTACTTAACACCTATTGCTTCCAATTTTTATAGTTATCAAATAATTTAGAAAAAGCTATCTAAAAGGATATGTATGTAAAAAATATACTTTTTAGCTTAATTTTTTATGTTTTACATTATAATATGCTTTTAAAGATATTATTGAGATTTCTCTTTTTTTTAACGTTGTAATATTTTATTTCAAAAGAACCATTTACTTTTCCTCTACACATGATTTTTTTTTAACATCTTTATTGGAGTATAATTGCTTTACAATTGTGTGTTGGTTTCTGCTTTATAACAAAGTGAATCAGCTATACATATACATATATCCCCATATCTCTTCCCTCTTTCTCAAAGAGGTTTTTTAAAAAAAATCTTTACTAAGCTATACCTAAAGTTAGAGATTTTCACATTCAAGTAAAGTCTGTCTTTTTTTCCCCACCACATGTGGTTGTTCACTCATTCTTTCAAAATGTTAACAACAGAAGGGACTTGGTCTGTTCAAATCCTCTATAGGGGTAAATTAGGATGCACAGATACATGGTAGTTTTTTTTTTTTGGCGGTACGCGGGCCTCTCACTGTTGTGGCCTCTCCTGTTGCAGAGCACAGGCTCCGGATGCGCAGGCTCAGTGGCCATGGCTCACGGGCCTAGCCGCTCCGCGGCATGTGGGATCTTCCCGGACCGGGGCACAAACCCATGTCCCCTGCATCGGCAGGTGGGCTCTCAAACACTGCACCACCAGGGAAGCCCTATGTGGTAGTTTTTAGCAATTAAGAACTGAATAACATATTTCTTATTGTGCAAAACAAGTGGAGATAATTTATATCAATTGCTTGCTTTATCAAGAAAATACTTATGTTATCACTCTATCGTAGAAGAAATGCTAGTGCAGTTGTTACATTAAGATAATCAAATAAAAAACTTTCTTATTCATGGAAAAAAATTTTTTTTGTTGACTATCTGAAATCACTTGAAAGTTAGGTAGTAGATTGTGTGTAATGCTACTCATGTTCCAAATTTGTACTTGAGTTGCACTGTTGCACTTGAGTTAAAAGATCATGGTACATCTAACTGAGCAAATGCCCGTGTGTTTTATTGACATCCAGTTTTTAAGAGATATGTCATAGAGCGCATGATATTCTTGGTGAGACTATTAAGAGTTAGTTTCTTTCCCCCAAATAGCCTTAGTTGTAATCACCTATTGAACTTTCATATCTTTGTTCTTCTTCCATTTCATAGAAAGACCATATCCAGCAAATATGCTGTTACCAAGAATATAAGAATGAATACAGTGGTTCAGACTTGGTGACACTGAGAAACAAAATGAAAGGATGTGGTTCATTTTGATCTGGACCTTAGTTAGCAGTTAGTAATACACCCCCATTCATCTCTCAGTAATCCTTAGTAAATCTATATTATCTGTGACATTAACCTGATTATAGTTTTAAACTTTTTATAGTGGAAAATTACGAACATACACGAAAGTATATAGAATAGTACAGTTAACCTCCATTGTCATTCTTATTTCATCTGTTACCTGTTCCTTTTTTTTTTCTGTAATACTTTAAAATGAAGCCTAGTCATCATATCATTTCACCAGTCAGTCCTTCAGTTATGTATTTCTAACAGATAAGGACTTAAAAAAAATTAGCCACAATAACATTTGAAATGTTTTATTATTGCTTTATAATTTTACCCTGTGTCAGTTTTCTCCTGGGTAGTTTAATAAGTTTATTGTATAGTGATTGAATTTTTTCCCTAAAATTCTGTTTCTAGGAATAGCTTGGTCAATCAAAGTAAATTTGTACAGTTGGCCCTTCATATTAGTGAGTTCCATATCTGCAGATTCAAACAACTGAAGATTGAAAATATTTGGAAAAATAAATTCCAGAAAGATCTAAAAAGTAAAACTTGAATTTGCTGTGCACTGGCAACTATTCACATAGTGTTTACATTGTATTAAGTATTAAAAGTAATCTAGAGATGATTTAAAATATGCGGGAGGATGTGCATAGGTTATATGCAAACACTTAACCATTTTATATAAGGTACTTGAGCATCCACGGATTTTGGTATCCTCAGTGGTCCTGAAACCACTCCCCTTGGATACCAAGGGAAGACTATACTACTTATATTATGACATGAGAGCCATGTAATTCATGTTTCTTAAACTAGGTTATCATATGATGGTAGGTCTCCCTTCAGGGTTGGGGTTCTTAATACCATTTGGCAGTCTTGTGAATCCTTTGATTCTTGTTTGGGAATAATCTTTCTGAATGTATAAAATGAAATACATAGGATAATAAAGGAAATCAATTATATTAAATAACAATTATCAAGATTTTAAGTTATGATATGTTTCTTTATTAATGAATTAAATAACAAGATCTAGCTGCAGGTCTAAAAACTACCATATTCTCTAGGTAGTAATAAACGTGAACAGTGTTTTAAGATGTCTGCAATAGTTGTGATATAAAGTCATGTATGATTTCTATTAATGACAAAGTCTCATGTATTGCTAATACTGGTATGGTTTGTTTCCTGCATTAAAAATTTAAGGAAGTGTAAATTTCAGTGAAAATTAAGGAGTATTTTTTTTTCCATTCAAGTTTTCGGTTCTCTGCTTTAGAGAGTATTGGTCTTTGTTTTTATTTTTTAGTTTTCATAGATGTCACAAACTATTGCCATACTCCACTGTTTTGGTTTTGCCCTAGATATAACACTCTGGCTTTTATACTATTTAATTGGTCCTAGTTTATTTTAACTACAAAAATTCTTGATTTGAGAGGTCTGTCCTCTAACATTTTAACATAGCCACCCAGGAGTTTTTAACTAGGGGCTTGAACATGGTGGAGTGTTATCTCAGACTCCAAGGGAAGGAGTAAAATTCCAGAAACAGCAGCAGAATGTGAGGAGAGCATTTTTGTTCCCCTGTCCTGAGAGTTAGAGTATTTTCTGTTAGGAAGCATTTGTATGGAGTATTTACTTAAAGAGAGGTGAATAGTGATACCCAAAATCCAGATTTTGCAAGTATATACATTTGTTTAGAACTTTGTAGTTCATACAGCCATTCAAATACAGTATCTTACTTGATAATTACAGGTCCATGAAGTAGATTTGACAAAGTTATTATTATTCCCATATATATGGGATATGGAAACTGAGGCTTAGTTGCTTATTTGAAGATAAACAGAGCCTTACATCTTTAAAGATACAGGTTATTGCTTTGTCAAATAAATGTAATCATTTTGTTAGATGTATGATTGTTCTTGGGATTAAAGATATGAATTTAGGAAAACAGTTTTTATGTTTGAGATGGGATCTCTGATTTTATATTTTCTAAAATGTCATTGAAACCTCATTTTATAAAGGCTTATTAGGGAGATTGTTAATCCTAATTTCATGACCTTGAACTGCTCATTTCACACCAGTTGAGTAATTTTGCCCTATTTGATTTGCCATGAAAACACTTTGGACTTTGATAAAAGGGCCAACATTTGATCACTTTGTAGTACATGCGTAAGTGCAGTGTTTGTGGTTGTTAGTTATGGGAGAAAAACAAAAGGACATTTGATTATTCTATAACAGAATGTGGAATATGTAACAATACCTATTTGGAATGGGTTTTATAAGGAGGTAAATAGTAGATACTCAAATACTGATTAATGAATACATTTTTGATTAATGAATGAGTTAATTGATTTCCATGAGTTATTAGGAAGAAAAGATACAAGCGTGAAAACATGCTGATTCTAGGATGACAGGATTTAAATAGATTATACTACAGTAGGTAACTCCTACATGAGAAATGTATATACTTGCTCTCAGTAAAATTCACACTAGTTAAGAGTAAACTCTTGGTATAGAAATTCTGTAGGAATTCACTAAAATCAAGTAGATTGACTATCTTTGGTGCTCTTGGGGTTTTTATTACTATTTTTCACTATTTTTAGTGTTATGATTTGCCAGATTTATTTTTTTGTCTTGTCTTTACTTGTAAAGTGCCAATTGAAGGGGTCCAGACAGTAATGCTGCAAGGTTTCAGAGGAAGGACCTCCATTTACTAGGATATTTGTGGAATAAGTGAGATCCTCTGTGCTACCTTGAAGTATAAATAGCATCTAGCCAAGCAGAAAGGTGTGGAGAGGCATTCTAGGAAAATGGAATGGCATTAGGAAAGTATACAGGGGATGTTTCAAAGTGAATAATTTTAATTAGATCTGAGGGTTTGTGTTGGGCAGGAAATGGTTAAAGAAGTATTTTGGGGTCAGATTATAGAAATCCTTGAACACCTGGAAGAGATTTGGATTTTGCTTTGTAGGCTTATGCTCTTCTAATTGGGGTACACATTCTTGTGAGGGCACAGCTAAATAAGATATGCAAGTCATGGTAGAGGAGAGGTGGTACACAAAGTTAATTGCAAAGCCAAAGATGCCTCCTGGGTTCTAAGCTTTTATGAGTGGAAGCATGGTAGTGCCATTAATGTATATAAAGAAATAAGGCATGGACATATATACATTACCAAACGTAAGGTAGATAGCTAGTGGGAAGCAGCCGCATAGCACAGGGAGATCAGCTCGGTGCTTTGTGACCACATAGAGGGGTGGGATAGGGAGGGTGGGAGGGAGGGAGACGCAAGAGGGAAGAGATTCGGGAACATATGTATATGTATAACTGATTCACTTTGTTATAAAGCAGAAACTGACACACCATTGTAAAGCAGTTATACTTCAATAAAGATGTATACTCCAATTGGAGTAAAGATGTATACTCCAATAAATTATACTCCAATAAAGATGTATACTCCAATAAAAAGAGAGAAATAAGGAGAAGAGTGTGAAAAGGTAAAAGGGAGAACCAGCAGAAGCTGTAAGGTATTGATGAATTTGTTATTTGATAAATTGAGTTTGAAGAGGCTATAGGATATCAAAAGGAGAAATGGCAGGTAGGCAATGGAAGAAGGGGAACTGGAGAGAGATCTGGGAGTAATATGTAGATTTGGGAACTTTATTCATGGAAAAAGATGAGTCTTTGAGAGTAGATAGAATTTCTGAGGGTCAGAGTAGAAGAGATGACTGAGTATTGTACATTGGTCCACAATGCTTAAGACGAGGATGGATTAGGGCTTTAAAGATGGGTTCAAGTTGGAGATAATCCTTGCAGAGTATAGTAGTATTGTGGAAGCAAACTGAAGGTCAAGTTTGAGAAAAGAATATTGTTATTAGTAAGTAGTAGAGAAACCAAAGGGAATGTGGTCTAAGAGGTCACTAGATTTGACAGTTGTGTTAGTGGTACAATTAGAACACTTTTGGCAAACTAGTGAGGATAGAAGGACACAATTTCGTGAACCACAAAGAAAAAAAATCCTTTTTCTTTCTCTACCAGAATTCTCTCTCAATCTGAGCTTTATATACAGAAAAAAACTCACTTAATATTCCTAAATGGAACAAAATATTGTGTGAGAATTATAAAAAATTGGAAAACAGAGACAAAAATTGGTATATTAAATAATGCATTATTTTGCATTTGAAAGCTTCCTATTTTAAGCCATTTTGGCATTCTCGCTCTAAAAAGTCAATTTGGACAGCTTGAATGTGGTTCTGAAAAAAAGAAAACCTACTCTTGCCTTTATTCTTTTGTATTTTTTGGAACAAAATATTTATGTAGGATCCACATAGATCATCCATATTTGCATGTGTCATACAGTAAAAATATATATGACATATATTGGGTAATTTAACATACAGAATGCTGAATATTTATTGACTAATGTGAGTCACTGTATAGCTTGGGCACTAACCTTTAAAAATTGGATTTAATTCAAGACTTTATTTCTCCTTGGTAGTTTCTTTAAAAACGTATTTAAAAATAAATACTGACAAGTGATACTATGGTCAGAATATCCTCTAATAATTCTTGAGGATTTAGAATTTATTTAAATTAGAAATAACATAATCATACTTCTATCGGATGTCAATAAAAAACTGCAAGAATTGGACTTCCCTGACTCCATGCCTCCACTGCAGAGGGCACGGGTTTGATGCCTGGTCGGGGAACTAAGATTCCACATGCTGTGGCACAGCCAAAAAAAAAAAAGCTACAAGAATTAAAATTTCTATAATTTAGGGGACTGAGTCTTTATTGAATTTGGAAACATACATGAACATCTCTCAGACTGTTTAAACATTTAGTTACTTGTTATGATTCTTAATTGTTTGAAAACCTACACATAAGTATTAGACTCACACTGTGTTCAAGGGGAATAAATGATAAAACTTTAACTTGATGCCACCAATACATTCATTCTTATTGTTTTCTGACAAGATCCCTTTAAAATTATTTGTTTTCACAATATTAAGTGTTAAAATGTGTATACAGTACAGATAAGTTAACAAACAAGTTAAGCTACAGCAGTACTTGATATTTAAAGTCAATATGACTTAGCAGTTATGATCTACTGTATATAAGACTGTGAATCTATTTCAGTACAGTATTTCATCCTGCTTCATTTGGCTTCATAAACAAAGCATACCAAACATTTACTCCAAATTATTTTGTAGCAAAATGAAGTATCAGTTTTAAGGTTCATATTATCAATTTTCACATGTACTCTGAACTGACTGAATTTTAGTTTTGAAATTAATATTACAGCATTTAAGAAATGTACAATTATTAGTCCTTTATAGTTATTCAAGTTTAGAATTTTAGCAAGAAAAGTAGTTTTTAAACTGAGGAAGTTGTAAAATTAGCTCACATGATGACTTTGAAAATAAAAGTCTCTTTGTAAGTTTTTTATTTAGAAAGGTTATTTGAAAATTCACCCATTGGTTACAATTCAGATTGTGACCATCTAAAATTGATTCGCACATCACAAAATATATGAATAAATGATCATAAGAATTTTGATTGAGAAAGGTAAATGGTGTTCTTTGAGGTGATGTGATGATATGTTTAATATTAAGTTGGTAGTGGCTTTAATATAAAGAATTTATTTCTAAAGCCTTCTATTAGGGATTTCATACCAGATTTTTAAACCACAGTAATTTCGGATGAGTTTAATGTTTAATTTATTGGCTTTTTAAATTGCCTCAGTTCATTCAGAATTTTCTGAATCTGTTGGGCGGATCAACATTTTGGTTGATTTGATAGAGTATAACCTTCCATTTTGAGACTTCCAGCATATTCCTCTTCTCCTCTCTGGCTTAGTCTTTGCTTTTGGCTTGTTATATTTACCATTTAGGTTGTTTTCCCCACATACTTCATGACACCACCAACCTCCTAAAAAGGATAGATATGCAGTTTAATAGATACAAACTCATACGTAGTTACTGTTATTATATTTCCCCAGTGAGTAGATCTTCATTTCTTATAAATAGAACAGTGTTGTATACATATATTCCAATTTAAAAGAATTTATACAAGTCTCATATACCTGACCAAAAATAAAATATCTGAGAAAGGTTAGAGGTAAAATACGTACTAGAATCAAGTTAACACTTACGTTGAGACGTTTACCTATAGAGAAAATGTTTATATTGGATTCAGATTTTAAAGAGTTGACATTGAAAGATATTAGCTGTTACTTTGGGAAGTATTTTGAAACTTTGAAAATAAAGTATTTATATTAGGAACAGGTTACCTGAATTACTTTCTGGACAGTTGAAGTGTCCTTTTGCTTTGTGATCCCAAGTAGAAAACATCAAATCTTTGTGTTCTGGGAGTGCGTTGGGGACATTGCCAGCAATCTCAACTAGATGTAGTGTATAGTTGGTTTCATGATCTCCCAAGTGAAAAGAATATTCAATATAATGCTTGTTGTCTTTCCAATCTTCTAGCTCAATTCGTAAGATATATTTAGATTGCTTTACTAGGGAGTATATCTTCTCTAGACCCAACCAAAATTCTCCTGAAAAGAAAAGTTGTAAAAATCTGTGGATTGTTAACTGCAGATTAGGCAGCAACTATTTTTTTTGAGAGTGTTCTTTTTTTTTTTGGTTTAAGTAGATTAGATGTTTTAGTCTTGAATCCCTTGGCTATTTTAGAGTCTCGTAAAATATTTCTTTTTAAAACAATTTTATTGAAGATAGCTATGTTAAAATAGTGATAGGTGTTAAAATACAACAAGTGTTAAAATAGTAATAGGCCTACCTAAAGTCTGATTATCCTTTCTAAAATGGATATTATCAGGCATATTTCACAGGTGAAACATGTTAGACTATTATAAGTACTTTTAGGGCTAGTCATTGGTAAAGTATTATCTAACTTCTGGGTCCTTATATGTACTGGCTTTACTGTCAGCTGTTTATTAATATGAATATACTATCAAGAGATTTGTTAAGTATTTCCAGAGACTTGTATAATAGTGTAATTTTCCTCAAATATAATCTTGGCCTTTGATATTTGCTTGATATATATGTTTTCTTTGTAGAAAAAGGAGGAAATAAATTAAAAAAAAAACATTTTAAATTAAAAAGCATAATTTTTAATAACTTTTCTCTATAATTAAAAAATTTTATTTGGAATTAAAAACATAACATATTGTAAATACAAATAGATATCTCTGATTATCACAGTTACTCTCTCTTTAATTATCCCCTTTATTAAAGCATTTAAGGAAAAAAAGTCAAAATTTCCTTACTGCTGTTGAATTTGTAGATTTCATTTTAAGAATTGCAAAATACAAATGGCTTACTTTCTTGTAGAAATAAGTGAGTACTCTAGATTCTCTCAGAAGAAGATTTGGAGCTACAAAACATATCACTGATTCTACCTTTTAGTTAGGGACTTAACTGGTAGTTTGAATACAGAATTGTTTAAATGATCAAGTAGTACTGAATGTTTAAAAATTCGATATAATAATGGATGTTATCCACTTTATTAATGAGTACATGTACATCACTCATGGATTTTTATAATGTACTTTTTGGATTTTATTATTTTATTTATTTATTTTTTTTTTTGCGGTATGTGGGCCTCTCACTGTTGCGGAGCACAGGCTCCGGACGCGCAGGCTCAGCGGCCATGGCTCACGGGCCCAGCCGCTCTGTGGCATGAGGTATCTTCCCGGACCGGGGCACGAACCCGTGTCCCCTGCATCGGCAGGCGGACTCTCAACCACTGCGCCACCAGGGAAGCCCTACTTTTTGGATTTTAAACCTCTGTCATTTACTTTTATTTTGCTTATTTTGTTTTTTACCTTATTTTGTGATCAAAATATAATTTTCATTGAATTAAATTAAATTTATTTTAAACCACACATTGTATAGTATACATTTATCATATTTAAATAATTGAAATCTAAACATTTTGTACTGTACATCTGACAGCTTCCTTGTGCCTTCCAACTTCCAAATAGTTAATATCTAAAATGTTAATAAGAAAGTAGAATGACCAGTGATAAGGATGGTTTTCTTTGTAGCCCATTCATAGCATTTAGCACTTATTTGAAACACTTAGCCCTTAATCAAATTTATCTTTGATAATTATAATTATGATAATTAGAAGCCATCCAATTAAATTGTGATAAGTATACATAGAACAGACATGTAATTGTGAAAAGTATAATTCAAATAAAGACACTTGTAATAAGTTCAGTACTTACAAATGTGTAGTTATTTGTTAATAATTTATATGAAGGCTGGGAGTGTTCCTCATTCATTGTTGTATTTATAATGCCCAGTCTGTAATAGGCTCTTAATAAATATTCTTAAGTTAACCAGTGAATGAAGTCAGCTTACCATCAAGCCTCCCAAAACCATATTTGTAGTTTTCCCAAGTTTCATTGAAGTTTTGTGATCCATCTATTCGGTGTTGAATTAATGTCCATGAACTACCTGAATATAATGAACAGATTGTTTATTTTCAGTAGACTGATGCTGATAGTTGTAACAAAATGCGTTTTTTTTGTTTGGTTTTAATTGGTGGCTGTACAAGGTAGTTATTAGTGTTGTTATGGTAATAACATTTTATTATTTATTATGAGCCCAAGAAGTTAAGTGAAGGGCAACTAATGAATTTGTCTTAATAAACTTATTGACAAATGTTATTTTAGATTATTTTATAGAAAAAGATGGAGAATATTGAGTAAATGCCTGAGTAAATACATAAACAAGACAAATATGAGTACTAGATCTGTATAACTACTTGTGTTATATATATTTCATTTTATATGTATTCAGAACAAAAATAACAGGATTAGCCTTACTAATAGGTAGTGAGTAACCTGAGCTAAGCTACTGTCTAGTTTCTCTTAGGCTCGTTTTACCTGATGTAACATCACAGTAGACATTGAAAACTTGAGAGTTGCTGGGTCTAATGGAATAGATGCCACTTTTATGTTCACCTCTATTATAAATGATGGTACAATCA
>NW_006791298.1:2229983-2230332 GCF_000442215.2 Lipotes vexillifer | reverse complement strand
CAGGAATGTCTAGAATCAACAAAATGTTATTACGTAAGATACAGTAATAAAGAATGATGTCTTTAGAGCTTGAGATTTTACTTGACATTTTCTGGAATTGTGGTGACTGTGGCCTTCAGTCTTTTTCAGTAATGTGTTATTGAAAAGGTACTTTATGCTAAAGCATTTTTATTAGATGGCGTGTTATACAAAGAATATCAAAATAGTTATTACCAAACGGATTTATTTTTAAGAAAAGTGACAAAATTAGAATTTTAAACACTTTTTTCCCTTAGATCTAGGAAAAACATAAATAAAATACCACATATGAGATGTTAGTATAGTGCTTGGTGCATAGCAGGTAGTCAAC
>NW_006791298.1:2207442-2229973 GCF_000442215.2 Lipotes vexillifer | reverse complement strand
GAAAGAGTGAACGTACATAGAGGAAACTAACAGAGAACTTTTTTCCTCTATGAATTACATTAAAAATAAATGTGTTTTCAAACTATATCATTTTTTTAAAGCTTGGGTAGGAATGGAGACTTTGTTCCCCCATCTTTTTTGTTTTTCTTATGGAAAGTAGAAACATTGAAGAGAATGCCATAATCTTTTCATCTGTATTCAACAGTTGTTAACATTTTGCCATATTTGCTTTATAAACACAAATACATACAAATATGTATTTCGCTGTGCTATTTGAAAGGAATTTGCAAACATCATGCCCCTTAACCCCTTAGATATTTTGGCATCCATCTCTTAAACATGAGATTATTCTCTTACATAACTATAATACCATCATTATATCTAAGAAAATTAATAATTTTATATTATCTAATATCAAGTCTATATTTATATTTCCCTGATTGTCTTAAGAATGTTTTATAGGGTTTAAAACAATCACCAGGATCCAGTTTAGGTTGACACATTATATTTGTTGGATTTATCTCTTTATTCTCTTTTAGTTAGTCTAGAACAGGCCCTGAGAATAAAGATTTTTGATGGAAATGTCAAAGAAGAAAAATTTGACGATATTAGTTTCAAGAAGGAAACCCACCAAATTATCTTACCATCATGTTCTACATTTTTTGTTTCATTCAAGTGAAGAGAGGGAGTAGTTCTTGGTGCTCTTGGTTTAGAAGAAAGAGAATTTTCTGTGGATTCTTGAACACCAGTTTTTCTTAACTGATAAAAGAATATAAATCTACTTTTAAAAATGGTACTGAATATACAATTAGGGGAAATCTGAGTTCATAATATGTTATTGTTTTCGATGTTAAGAGGGATAAGCAATGCTATACATGTTATACAGACTTCCTGTTCTCAAAATATTTAATCAGGCACATAAAGAGTTCAAAAAAATAGAGAAAGACAAGGCAAAAAACAGAAATTGATCAAAAAACAGTAAGATCAAAGGCAGAGACTTTACTTAGAATATTTTAATATGTTCTATTTATTTATATGAATGTAATATATATTCTGTTCAGTGACACAGGCAGATTTTAAATTTCATAATTCTCAGTTGTAGGTCTTAAGACCTAGCACATAATTTGAACAGGGCTGCTTTCTTGATAGTTTTTGACATGTAATCATATCTGTAAAGGTAACAAATAGGCAGTTTTATTTGTGTACTTTCAATATATTCAATATTTCATTGTCTGTTGTTCTGGGTTTGCAGTTTATTGACCGATAGCTTTTCTTATTGATGGGTTGAGAAGAGCAGAGTAATAACACGTAATGTGTTATTAGTGTTAGTTTTTTGATGTCAGCATAAATGGCATTTCCTAGGATATAATGCATAAAGATCCATTGTAAAGTTCACTTATTGGATGTTAGTCTTTTCTACTAAGTAACTGTGATCTTATAGTAACTTAACTTTACAGTTTTGGTTTCTTAATTTAAATTTGAATAAGTTGGGTCAGATGATTTAAGCCTTCTTCCAACTTAGAATTCATTGTTGAATTCTTCATACATTTTATTATTAGACAGGATGTATATTATTTTATAATAGTGACATTTTGCTTTTGTGAGCAGGCTCATTTACTCATACTAAAAGATACAGGAAAAGAATTAGAAAAATAACATATAGTAAGAAGGAAATTATGGAAATCAAAACTAGCTGGCAAAAACCCCTTTTCAGACAGCAGAAATAACCTACTAAAATTATGAGTCATAAAATTACTGAAACATAATGTGTTTGTTTGGTGGAAATTGGTAATATTTGTTTTATAGTTCTTGGCATCTATTTTTTTTTATACCAGTTTCTTCAGGTCTGTATTATTTTTGAAACTCTCTTGAACAGCTGTTTAGTAGTATTATTACTAATTAATATTTTTGAACTATGGTACTGTTTATTGGAAATCTTAGATTTTGGCATAGCTTTATTCCAAACACATATCAACCTTGCTCACCTAGCCAGTTATTTACATTGTAGATTAATTATATTGTTGGGTATTAAACTTTAATTATTAGACATATAGCTTCTAATAATAATATTAATTATAGTAAGTTTTTATTGACCTCTTTGTGCTAAATGTGACATTACCTTTATTAACATGTATTTATTAAGTGCCTACTATGTGTCAGACAGAGTTCTATATTTTGGAGCTATAGCAATTTTAAAAAATAGAAGAAACTTTCTGTACTTATGGAGCTTACATTCTAGTGCAGGGACAGACAAGATAAATAACTCAAATATGTATTATGTTAAATAGGGATAAGTGTTAAGGAAGAAAAGAGAGTAATGAAGGAGGTAGCAGGTTTCAAGCATGGGTGTAGGGGATTATAATTTCTTTCTTTTTTTTTTCTCTTGTTGAGTTTTTGTCTAGTTCATTTATTAGAATGTACATAAATATCCACATTGAATGGAATTAAACATGAATATGGGATCATGGTGTAGAGGACAGGTCACTGACCTAGGAGTTAGCCCATCTGTGTTCTGACCCAGCTCTGACACATGACTGCAGATATTCCAGTTTGTCTAGAGTATAAGGTGGATTGGGAGGTAAGGCAAGAGGCCAAATAGGTAAGAAGCAAAAGAATAGGTGGCACCTGGGGGATTATAATTTATGATTAAGTTATCTGGGAAGGCTTCTTTGAGAAATTTGTATTTGAGAAAGACCTAAAGTGAGTAAGAGTGGGCCCATGCAGATACCAGGGTGAAGAGCATTCCAGACAGAGAGCAACAAGGGCAAAGACCCTGAGATAGCAGCCTGTTTGATGTGTTTGTGTAACAGTGAAAAGGCCAGCATGACTAGAGTACAGGAGATGAAGTCAGTGAGATGATTAAGAGTCATCTAGGTCTTATGGGCCACTATGAGTGAGACCGGAAGCCATTGTGCGGTGTTGAACAAAGAGAGAGTCTAATTTAAATTTTAACTGAATCTCTTTGGCTGCTATATTGAGGATATACTTTGCATGAATTAATTCTTTTTTTCTCACAACAGTCCTGTAAGACAGGTTCTTTTATTATCTACATAGCGTACATTAGGAAACTGAGAAGGGGTTAAGTAATTTATTCAAGGTCACACAAAAGTTTTAGAGCCAAAATTCAACCCCAGGTAGTTTATTAGCTTCAGAGCCTGCAAACCTAATGATCATGCTGAGGTGATCCTTTTATTCACTATCCAACTATAATTATTTTAAATAATTTTAGGGTCCAGTGTTTTCATAAACCTAAATTTTATGTAAAAGATTGGACATAACTATTAAAATATTGACTTACCTGATTTTCAATTTCTTTTATTTGACTGTGCTGTTGATTTAATTGTCTGTATTGTTCTTCCACGATCTGAAGAAGATCTTTGATGCTATTATCTTGCTGTTCTACAAAAGTCTGGACATAGATTATAGGTTGGTTAGAAGTTTCTTTCTTTTTTGTTAAATTAGACTTTTTTATTTCCTATAACACTATCACAATCTAATTTTTTAAACTAATACTGGATTAGAAAAATGATATTGGCAAACCTTTTCCCCTTGTATTCTTCTTTCACATAGTAAATATTTGAGTTTTTGTGTTTTATTTAAAATGTACCATCTCTAAAATCTGATTTCCTGATCTTTAAACTACTTCAATTAAATGAAAAAACAGTATTTTAATATCTTTTCCATTAACTGTATTACTTTCATACATTTTAAAGATGGGAGAATAGTTACACAAGTTATATTCCTTTAGCTTTTTACTTGCCTCCAGTAATTTGCAATAGTATAATAATTTAGTGTTCTAAATTTCATTGCTTAACTGTCTTGTAATTTTCATCTGAAATGCAAAGTTTAGTTATTTTCATAAATAATGTTAGGGAAACAAAAACCAACTTGAAATTATAATGGGGAAAATTTATTTCCTGGAGTCTTTTTTTCATGAGAAAAATATAGTGTTTCAATAGTTCAACAAAGTATTTCAAGTAGCGTGTTTTAAAATATATTTTTTAAAAAGATCCACATTGAAAACATAATCATGAACCCTCTTTGTTTTATACTTACTTTGAGTGAAGTTATTTCCGGGTGTTCCTGAATTTCAGGTTGATTTTTAATTAAATTGGTTAATTGGTCCTCCAGGTATCTCACTTTTTGTTGAAGTAGAAGTTTTTCTTCAAGGAGACTTTCAAGTTTTGAGTTGAGTTCAAGCGACATGTTCTTTACTTCTTCATTTTTGACTTGCAGCCTGGATGTAGTTCTTCTAAGTTCCTTTTCTTCTTCTTTGATTTCATTGGTTTGCAGTGATAAGTCATAAAAAGACTGATCAAATATGTTGAGTTTTTGAAATATGTCATTAATTTGGCCCTTAGTCTTATGAACAAAGTCTTTAAGACCATGTCCTAACTGAAGTAGGCCATTGGCTAAAATTTTTACATCATCTAACATAGCAAATCTTGATTTTGGCTCTGGAGATACAGAATCAAATGATGAATAATCTTGGTCAATTTTGGAAGAAATAACTAGAGGAACAATAAAAAGAAAGAGCTTAATAGTGTACATTTCTATCCTAATTATTCACTTTAAAACGATTTGGAATTCGTTTTTTTCCTGTAAGCATACCTAGACTTCTGAACTCTCTATATAACACTATTTGCCACATAAACAGTAAGGTTGGAGGTGAATATAGTTAATCATTAAGCTGTTTAAACTTGTATGAATGTAACCTTCCACATTGAGTTAGATCAATGCTAAATGAAGTCAAAGAAATGAACAAAGAATTTAATAGGTCATTTAAAATGGTTATTGTATTTAATTTTGCTGTACTATAAACTGCACTTTCAGTGTTATGAGATCTACCTGTTTTTAAAAGCTCATTTTAATTTATCATGATTTTTAAAGAGATTTACAATACCAAATTCTTTTGACTGATAAATTCATCATTAAAGTTGAGGAAAAATTAATGAATTAAGTATACATTTCCCAAATTGTATTTTAGTTCTTTTTGGAAACAGTGATCGATTAAAAAAAAATGCCTTCTCTGTGAATCCTTCCTCCACATCTGCAGGTGGTGTTAATGCTGCATTCCCATGGTACTCTGTATAAGCTAACATATGATTATATATTCCTTATTATTTGTCATTGTAATTATTTGTTAGTATATCTTTTTGCTTCAGATAATCTATCTAAATCATATTTGTATATTATCACAAAATCCCGTACATTAAAATATATTTCATCCTTTTTCTCTGTTATAGTCTATGTCTCTATGTTCTTGCCTCCTCTTTTCCGTGTGCCCACTGTAAGACCAATAGATTATGTGGTTTTCTAAGGTCAACCAGAATTAAATATTGGGTTGACCAAAAGAAAGGTTTGTTCGTTTTTTTCCATAAGATGGCTCTAGTAGAGCTTAATTGTCTTTAACTTCATTCAAAACAATTTTGTTAGATTGTATGTGATTGCTGTCATATCAGTGTGCATTTAAAAAAAGATTTACAAAATTGGTGAACTTTTGTGTAGCCATTTTAATATTGAAGATGGAAGAAAAAGCAACATTTTGGCATATTATGCTTTATTATTTCAAGAAAGGTAAAAATGCAGCTGAAATGCATAAAAAGACTTGTGCATTGTATGGAGAAGGTGCTGTGACTGATCGAACATGTCAAAAGTAGTTTGCGAAGTTTTGTGCTGGAGATTTCTCACTGGACGATGCTGCACTGTTGGGTAGACCAGTTGAAGTTGGTAGCAATCAAATTGAGACATTAATTGAGAACAATCAGCCTTATACCACACAGGAGATAGCCAAAATAGACGAAACATCCAAATCAAGCGTTTAAAATCATTTGCACCTGCTTGGTTATGTTCATCGCTTTCATGTTTCGGTTCCACATAAGTTAAGTGAAAAACAACCTTCTTGACTGTATTTCTGCATGTGCTTCTCTACTGAAACGTAATGGAAATGTTCCGTATTTAAAACAAATGGTGATGGGCAATGAAAAGTGGATACTGTACAACAATGTGGAATGGAAGAGATCATGGGACAAGCGAAATAAGCCACTACCAACCACAGCAAAGGCTGGTCTTCATCCAAAGAAGGTGATGTTGTGTATATGGTGGGATTGGAAGGGAATCCTCTATTATGAGCTCCTTCTGGAAAACCAAACGATTAACTCCATCAAGTACTGCTCCCAGTTAGACCAACTGAAAGCAGCACTCAACAAAAAGCATCCAGAATTAGTCAACAGAAAATGCATAATATTCCATCAGGTTAACGCAAGACTGTATGTTTCTTTGATGACCAGGCAAAAACTTGGTTAAGCTTGGCTGGGGGCTTCTGATTCATCCACTGTATTCACCAGACATTGCACCTTCGGATTTCCATTTATTTCGGTCTTTACAGAATTCTCTTAATGGAAAAAATTTCAATCCCCTGGAAGACTGTAAAGGGCACCTGGAACAGTTCTTCACTCAAAAAGATAAAAAGTTGGGAAGATGGAATTATGAAGTTACCTAAAAATGGCAGAAGGTAGTGGAACAAAAGAGTGAATACATTGTTCAATAAAGTTCTTGGTGAAAATGAAGAATGTGTCTTTTATTTTTTTTTATGAACCAAAGGCACTTCTTGGCCAACCCAATACTTACAATGTCAGAAACTATTTGCCCATTATAAGTTTTTCTAAAGTTTGTGTGCTTGGTAACAATATTCATGATCTAAATTTAACAGAACCAAAAAATTAGAATGATTAAAAATAATGTTCCCCTGTGCTTCTAACTTAGTGTTAAAAGGAAAAATACTAAATGTTTCAGTTAAATTATAAGTGATTATTTTTCTTGAGTGTTCATATTAAGAACTATTTTTGAGAAAATAATAAATACTTTTAAAATGCCTTATCTTGACAAATTAATATAGTAAAATTGTTAAGAGTGTGGTCTTTGGAATCAGATTATGGTCTGGTCCAGAAGCCAGATCTAGCTATCCTGCCTTAGATAAGTTACTTAACCTTCCCACACCTCAGTCTCCTCTCCTGTAAGTTGGGTATTTTTTTTTTAGTACATACTTAAGGAGAAGCAAAAGAAGTAATATGTGTATAGTAGTTAGAACAGTGTCTGGCAAATAGGAAGTACTCAAAATGTTAGTTATTATATCCATGAAATTACCTTTTAATTTGTGTGTGTGTATGTGTGTGTGATTAGCCCTATCTAAATGAAATTTTTCATTAATGCAATAGCTCTTTTGCAAAGGGAGAAGTTTTAACATAATGAATTTCAGTTTAAGTGGTAAATTATCAAGCAAAACTTTACAAAATTTATCATTTCTAAATTTATTCTTAGAAATGCTTCTTCCTGGAGTAAAACAGAGACCCTTTCTTTTGATGGTTTAGGATTAAGGGCTTTTGGATAGAACAGTTGCAGTAGATGTAGTAAACTACAGTGGCTAAGAGTTTGATTCTGGAGAGAGACTGGATGAATTGGAATCCTGGCTGTGCCGTTCTTCAGCTCTGTGAAATTACTTAGCTTTTCTGACCTCTGTTTTCTTGTCTATCAAGTGAAGATAATATCTACTCTATAGAGTTATATAAAGACTAAAAATATTTTAAAGCACTTAGAGCACTACCTAGTGTTTAGTAAACATTACACAGTATTATGTATTAGTATTCTTTTGTAATTAAAAAGACAATGCACTTATGTAATATTGCTGTAATATTTTACTGGTAAATATTATATAGTCTTATGTTAAGATGACATAAGTTGGGAAGTTTTGCTAGAGTCTGGGTTTTCTGAGTTTTGGTCTCTTGGACCTTGATAAGTACAAGGAATTATGTCTTTTGTTTAGCCTGGTATACTTTTTATAAGTGTCCAATACAGAACCACATAAATATTTCTGTTTGTAAGAGAAATATAGAATGCAAATAGATAAAAATATACAAATACTTCCACTAATGAAGAAGAAAAACAAAATATTTTTCCTTATTCTTCATTTTCATCTTAACCTTTACCACTGGTACATGTTATGGAATTATAGAAGTGTATGTTGAACTAATGAAGAAATTTGAATTTCCTCCCTCTTTTTAAAATAGATGTGTTAAGTGTTGTGATCATTGGTCCTGAAGGGCATATTTCGAAACTTCTCCTAACTAAACTGTCTACTTTTCTGGCTTAAAACTATTGACCCTGATATTTCATCCATTTTCTAGTTGAGGGGGAATGGAGATGGGCCAGCTTCTTGTCTCTATTGTACTATAAGCTGTTCATTGGTAAGATCTATATCTGTTTTAAATTTATATCCTGTATAGCACTTTAGTACAATGCCTAACATGCTGGAGAAACCATACATTTTTATTGAATGAGTAAGATAATGATAAAGTCTTAACATGGGAGTTTTTCAAACACAATTTGCATATAATAGATATACCTTTTTGATATAGGAGGTTCTTTTCAGAGAAAGGAATTTGAAAAGTAGTCCCTTCCAGTTCATGAAAGTAACTGGACACTAATACCAAAGAAAGGCTGTGTGAAGGAATTTCCTTCTATTTGGTTACTCTCCTGGAGTATTGACACTTTTTGCACAATTTATATATTTCCTCACATGTAACACGAAAAGATAGATTAGAGGCAGTGGTTGCATATTCTTGGTTTATAATATATTGTCTCTGGGTAGAAATATCTGGATAATTTTTTTTCTTACCATAGTTTGACATGTTATTTAATATAATTAAAATAAATAATTTACCTAATTACAAGCTGTGGAAGAGTGTCAACATGGGAAATGTAATGAAAGTAGTAATTTTGTAAATGATTTTTACATCTACCTTTTAATGCCCCCTGTCTGAGTACACATTGTTAAAGGCAGAATCTAATCTTTGCTTGAACTTGTGCCTGTTTAAATAGAACCCTGATGAGATGTAACCAGTAATGTTATAAAAACTTAAAATTTTTATGCCAAAGAAAATAAGAAACTAAGCAAAATTAAGACCTAGTTTAAGAATTCCTAGTTTCAAAGAACTAATATACAAAATTTCTTAGCTGCATAGAATTTTAGGACATTTGGGAGCTTTGTTTAAATTCTAAGCAAAGCAAAGTCCCTTATCCTCCCCCAGGTTGTGCAATCTTATGGAGATTTGAGTTCCAAATAAAACATAAGGCATTTGGGGTCTGTTGAATATAGTATCACTAGTAATTTCTTCCTTTTAAACTGTGGTCATTTGTTTTTGAATTAATATATTCGGTAGAAAGATTCTAAAAGTAACTGAGAAAAGCATATTTATAAATAGAAATATTTATAGTAACTAAAGAATAATGCCAGAGTAATATCAATACAGTAGCTCCCTTTTCCTCTCTTTGTCCAGAACAGCACTGTCCAATGGAAATATAGTGTGAGCTATATGTGTAAAAAACTGAAAAGAAACAAGTGAAATTAATTTTAATAGTATGTTTTGTTTAATCCAAATCTAGTATGTATTTTATACTTTCAGGATATCTCAGAACAGGTACACACCAAGTACTCTATAGTCTCACTAGACCATATTATTGGACAGCAGAGGTCCAGAAGATGAGTGACTTTCGAAGGAATCATTTTGTTTATCTTAGCTTTTTTCTCATGTTCACTATTAATAAATGTTAATTTGTTATGTTGAAAGTATTTATCGTGGAAACTCAGATATTTGAAAAACCTATAAAAAATAAAAACGCTGACTCTTCCCGATTAACATTTTGGGGTCTATCATACCAGTTCCCTTGGATGACTACCTAAATGTAATTTTTTTTTTAACACAAATGGGAGTGTGTTATATATAGCTCGTGTTATATATATAAATTGATTCAAGACCATAACATTTTAAAATTTATTTTCAATATGAGTGCCTATACCATATCCTTTTAAATGGCTGCACAATCTTTTATTATATGGATGCACCTTAATTTAATCATCTGCCTGTCAATGATCATTTCAGTTGCTTGCAATTTTCTGATTACAAACAATATGCATAGAAAAGGTGTTTATATTTGTGTATAAATATTTTCATGTGATAAGTTCATAAACGTTAACTTTCAAAGTAGATTTCTCTTGTCAGATTATCCTTTAAAAGAATTGTGCCAATTTATATCCCTACCAAGAGTATATGAGAGTTCCTCTTTTCCCATGAATTTTTACCAATGCTTTAAATTGACAAAGACAAAAAATATTGATAAACCTTGTAGGCACATATATCTAGTTTATTTTGCTGTCTGTCTTGTTCTCTTTGTGAATTACCTGAGAATTATCTAAGTCTCCCTTCCCCCATCAAACTCCCCACCCCTTTTTTGTTTGTCTATTTCTGAATAATTTTAGGAATTATTTACATGTGATGGATACTAACTCTTTGTCATGTGTGTAGCAAACAGTGTTCTTCCAATTTGTCCTTTGTCTTCCACTTGTGTTTATGGTATCCCCTGCTCTTAGAGGCTTTAAAATTTGTCTTTTATGATTTTTTTGTGGCTCATGCTCAGAAATGCCTTCCTCACCTATAAAATATGGTCTCTTTAAAGGTTTTCTAGTACTTTTATGGTTTTATTTTTATTATTTAAAACTTTGACTTAATCTGGAATTTATTTTGAGGAAGTGGTGAAATATGAATTCAGCCTTAAAAAAGGTCAGTCAGCTATCTCAGCAACTCAACACTTTTCATTGATCTACCTTCTCTCTGCTGATTTAAAATTCCTCTGAAGGAGTATTATAAATGCACGGTAAAGACTTACTGGGTTTATGTGGAAATTTATTAGTGGAGTTAGCAGTCAAATGAAAAAGAGTCTAGGCTAAACGCATGCCTTTCACCTTCATAGACAAGTTGAATTTAAAATTGTATTGCTTATATTAGAAATCAAACATAGCTTAATGTTCAGTTAATTTGCATTTCATATGAAAATTCAAACTCCAGAAGAGTTAAGTAACTAAAATATTATGTGAGTTCTGTACTATTCATTCATTCATTCAATCAATCATTTATTCATATGAGGAACTATTCTAGGCATTGGAAATATAGCAGTTAACTAGATTCGTAAGGTCCTTGCCCTCATAGAATTTGGGCTTTATTTAAGGAGATACATAAACAAGAAATAATGTACAAACAAGCAAGATAATTTAGGATTATCTTAAGCAGATTATTTAAGAGTTGTGAATGGGATAACAAAGTGATGTTATGTGGGGAGGTAAAGTGAGGCTTTCTAAAACTCGAAAGATGGGAAGGGGCCAGTTATGTCCACATCCACAAAGCTAAAACAGTAGTAATCCAAATGCAGAAATTGAGGGGTGGGGGAAGGCATGATGTGTTTTGCTTTTCTGTGTGTTTTGCATGTCTATCCTGCTTGAAAATTTCTCACTGAAATTTATGGGCAGATTCTTTAGTTTCAAGTCCTCTTGTGGGCCCCAGTGACATTCTATGTTCATAGCATTTATCATACTGCAAGTATTTGCCTGTCTTATTCTCCCTCCAGACTGTGAGTTCTATGAAGTCAAGAACTTTGTCTTTTATCTCTATATTCTCAGTATCTAGTATACTGCATACTCAATAAATGTCACAATGAGGCATTATAAACATAATAAAGGCCGATCTGTTATCATGTGCTTTGGATCCTGTTCTCTCCCACCATTTCAGTAATCTTACAGTCTTGTTCTAGTGTATGCAAACTCTGTCTCAACTAAATTCCTTTCATTAGGATTTAATCAAACTTAAACGTTTCCAATCTTAAAAAGCTTCCCAAATCCCTATGTTCTGTCTCCAACTATTGCATTATCTTTCTCCCATTCTCAGCTACACTCTTCAGAATTTCACGTATTTCATTTTCTTACCTCCTACTTACTCTTTAAATCTACTTTTGTCTGTTTTCAGCCTGAGATTTCCAGTGACTTTGAAGTTGCTAAATTCAGTTGACATTTTTCATTTCTTACCTTATTTGGTCTGTGACTAGCATTTGACACTTAACTCTTATAATTCTGCTTGTAATTTCTTCCTTGGGCTTCCTTGCCACTGTACTTCCATGGTTTTCCTTCTGTTTCTTTGTGGGTGCCTTATCAGTCTTTGTAGGCTCATCCTCTTCTGGATGACCACATAATCTTCAAGTTCCTTAAAACTCCTTTGTTGGAATAATACACAATGAGAGTAATTAAGTGATATTCTAGTTCTCTCATAGTTGATGTCCTTGAGAATGGTTCTCAGCACAGGAAAAATGATATATAGGTGCAAGATAGAAAAGATTAAATAAAAACCTTGTATTCTTGAATTTGAATTTGGATTATCACTATGAACTCAGGATATATTTCATGTTAAAAGCATTTCCCCCTAACTCTTTCAACTTTAAAAGGCCTAGAAACAATGAATAACCCACAATGAGTGGCCTGGAAAAACATTAACCATTCAAAAACCCCAACTCCTTGGAGAAATGGCTGATTCCAGGTTTGGGAAGAAAGTGTACAAGAAGAGCCTGGAAGGTCTTCTCGTAACAGATAGTAAGAGGCCGTCAAAGACTTTTATGACTGAATCAAAAGGAATCATGAGCCAGTTTGAATCGACCTTTTCACCTGTCGAAGATGGTACAATTTGAACACCAATAAGGATAATAACTGCAAAATATTGAAACCCGTTAATATGTTTGCTCCATGAGTTTATAAGTGATGCTGTAAAAAAAAAAACACAATTGATCCCTTTTAGAGGAATGTAATGTACCAACTGATTATTTTGAAAATTGGCAGCTAATGGAAAAGAATCAAGCATTTATTCTTGCCTCTCATATAATGGCTCACTGGCAAAGCAAATAGTAGATAAGGAAAAGTGCTCTTCATAGAGATATTCCAGCTGTTAAATAAAGAAGCAATGATAGAATATCACCTTTTGGCAATCCTTAATGAGTTAATGGATTTAGGCATTGGTCATCATTGTCTACTAATTGCACAAAAAATGAAACAACAACCAAACATTTTCCTCCTGATAGAAGGACACAGTACCATTTATGAAGTGATCTTGCCACCAAAATTTGACCAAGGCTCTAGATTCAACTCTCAAATCATAGAAAACACAGAGGGACATGTTAAATGTCACTACAGTGTGCAGTCAGTAAAATCCAGCCTCTGGAAAAATCTACACAAAAATATCAATAATTCTTCAACAAATGTATTGCAAAGGGAGTAGATGAAAAGACTTCTCTATGATCAACTAAGTACCTGTCTGTTCCTCCCATAGCTTCTGCATACTTCTCTCACAACACAGCATTGTTTTGAAATGGTCTTGTTTATAGGTATTTCCATGCCATTAGATGTGTGATATATTTTACCTCTTTTTATCTTCTTGTTTTTAACTTTTGACATTTTAATAATAATGTGCCTTGGTGTGGGTCTCTTTGAGTTCATCTTATTTGGAACTCTCTGAATTTCCTGGATCTGGATGTCTGTTTCCTTCCTCAGATTAGAGAAGTTTTCAGCCATTATTTCTTCACAGTTTTCCGTAAGTAGGTTAATGCCACTATACATCCTGCCCTGCAACCTTTTTTTCATCCAACATGCTGGGTATCTCTTTCTGCATTAATAAATACTGCTGCATATTGTCATTTTTTGGGACTCTGAAATGTATTCTTCTTTTAATATATCTTAATTTAATTAATTAGTCCAGTACTGATGAACATGTTTCTTTATAATTATTTCCTAATATAAAAAATGTCATGAATTTCTTTGAACACACCCATTTGTACGTATGTGCAGTTCTCTCCTTAGACTAGAGGTGGGTTTGTTGGGTCAAAGGATATGTTCATTTAAAATTCCTATATTGCTCTACCACCTTCTAGAAAATTTAGACCTATTTTCATTGTCCTAGCAGTTGATGAGGAGGGTTTTATTATGCTTGAAGTCTTGTTCATCAGCTCTGAGCAAACACTAGTTTTCAGGTAAAGTAACTCTCAATCTTTTTTTCTTTTTCTTTTTTTAAGCCCTCTCTTTTGGTGCCTTTCCTTGAATTATTTCTCATCTCTGTGTTGACAGCAGGGACTATTAAAGCTGTATAAGATGCAACTGGACATGAAGTCAAATAATTGTAGAGTAGTATATGATTTTCTCATAGTAACTACCTAATACTTTTATACCTACCATATTATCATATGTGTTTTTGAATAATAATGTAGAATATTATACCTCTTAAAACCTTGATCACATTTATACAAAAAGCCTGATTTCTAAATGTCATCCTATTTATATCTGCTTGGAGAAACTAAGATAATATTAGAACTGTCTTTTAACTTCTTAATAATGTTTCTCTTCATACTTGTTTATTTCCCAGTAGCCTCTTCTAGAGGAAACAACATGCATTTTTAAGTCTGACTGAACTGTATTCTCATTTCGGCTTTGCCACTTATTTGATTGTATGTGAAAATCTCTTAATTTTTCTGGGCCTCAGTTCTTCTGCAAAAGGGGGGGTATATTTGATTGCTGTCTGTTTGAATGACTGCTCTAAAGATCAAATCAAACATTGTATGTGAAAATAGCAAATGCTAATAATTCAATATTTGTTCATCTGTTTCTTTTGTGGTGTGTAGTAGTGATACATAGTGTTTTTAGATATGTGTTCACTATCATATATACTATTGCCTTCACAGAAACCTTCTCTACATATACCCTCAGAGTCTCAATTTTGCCAACCGTCAAGGTTCTGCCAGAAATATAACAGTTAAAGTCCAGTTTATGTATGGGGAGGATCCTAGCAATGCCATGCCGGTAAGAAATGTTCTTTACATTTCCTATTCTTCATATACAGTTCAAATAGACCTTTTTGGGGGCGGGGAAGGTAATCACTTGGTTGGCAGCTCTGAACTGGAAATGAATGTGATCTTGCAAACAAAATTTCTGACTTCATTACTTCCTGTACAGGTAGTAATGCGTTTATTTGAAGTCTTATTTATTGAGGACTTGGTATATGCTAGGCATTCCCAGAGATACAAAGATGAATAAGACATAATCTAGAGGATATTAAGAATACATAAAATTTTAAAATAATGAACTTCGGAAGAGGGCCAGATCAGAATCACCTAGGGTACTCTTAACAGAGCAGATACCTCTTCTCTACTCTTCCATCTATGATCCTGATTCCCCGCCTTTAGAATGAAAGGCCAGGTAAGGGAGGTGGAAAGTGGTGGGTAGTATTATGGGGTTGTGATATAGTCTGAAAGTGCTCCCCAGGTGATTCTAATTTGCATGGTTCTTCCCATCTTCATTGAGAAACTCTGGCAGTAGTTCTTAACTTTGGCTACATTTTACACTCACTTGGGGAGCTTTTAAAAATACCAATGCCCAGACAATGCCATTCCAATTACATTATAATCTTTGGGGTGGGATACCAGGCAGATGTCAGTATTTTTAAATATCCCCAAGGGATTACATTTTGCAGCCAATATTGATAACTAAGGTATGTGCTAATTATTAGAAGATTGGTAGTATAGGGTTTCAAAGGTATAGGTGTTCAGAGGAAGGAGAGAATGTCTCAAAGGTGGTTAAAATGTTCATAGCAGTGGATCTGTCTAGACTGCGGGGAAAGGAGAGCAATTCAAGTTGGAGAATGTCCTTCAACAGAGATAGAGTGGTGAGTTGCCAGTGAGCCAGAGCAATGCAAGATAAGTCAGGAATAGTAGATTGGGGAGGCTAGATTGGGGAGGTTCTTGACTGCCCACATTGTCATTTAGGATTTGTGGGACACTAGTACATTCAGGTTCCATGAAAGTAGATTTTCAATTTATGGAGTAGGAGCACATCTGTCACTGTAGATGTTCAACCTCTGAAAGAACCCTAGTGGAATGAAAATGCGCTAAGAACAGGTGCACTGTTTACAGAGTTTTATTTTAGCCTTCTATGGCAGTCATTTGAATCAAATTCTTTTGATTTTCTACAATACTTACTAAGAAAACTATTTTCCTTTTCACTGTAGCCTCAGTTTCATCAACATTTATAGATCTTGATAGCAGCAAGCACAAATTATTCATCTTTGTATTCTTCTATGGCAGCTGTTCCAGATCCTTGCATATAATACATGCTGAATAAATATTTGTTCAATAAATGTAGAATTTATTTTTGAGGTTTGGAATGAGCATTTCATGCTTTTTACTAGCTCTTCATTTCTGCTGAAGGAGTGCATGTACTAATCATAGTCGATGAAAAGATGCTGGATTGTGAAAATAGATGGCTTTGTTATCCTATATGTGAATGGCCATATGAATTTGAGCTATGACAAATGTAGTATATGTAAAATAATTTGTTTTTATTTTTTGCCTAACAAACTCTTCCTTGTCTTAGCATACATATAGCCTCCTCTACAGAGCCCCAGCTGCATCCAGCCATATCGGCAGTTATACCACTCCTTCATTTGGTGCTACCTTAGTGTCTTCTCACTTCTTTTATGGGCTGTTTCATTTTATGGTTATATGCTTGTTTCTTTATCTCAACCACTAGACTGTGAGCTCCTTGAGGGCAAGGACCATGTCTTACTCATATCTGTGTCTTGCCTATCATAGTGTTTGGCATAATTGATGCTCAGTCTATGTTGATGAATGATTAAAAATACATGTTAAATGGTCAAAGGAACACTTTTCACTTTATATCATTGCATGTTATGAAATTAAGTTACTTTTTGAAAAACAATAGCTTCTCAGAGGGAAAAAAATGTACTGCATTCCTTTCTCTTGTGTATTATTAGTGATATGAAAATATAATGCTTTTATGTTTATGTGAGTGGCTGGTTTGAAATAATGTATAAACACAGACACATTGTATTTGCTTATTTTTTTTAAAATGAAGACTGTCCAATTGGATCTTAAGATAATTTTTTGATCATACAATGTTGATATGATAAAATCATAAACTTCATAATTCTGGCACTGGAACAGCATTTTTATAAAAAATAGTAAGGTAATCTTAGAAATTGATGAAATTAGACACATACAGGAGAGTCATAATTATTATACTTTTGCATGCCCTTAAAATAAAAGGACCTGCTTGAAATGTTGCAAAAAGAAACACAGATATCTGTTATTATGTTCTTTTTATTTAAGGATGGTGCAACTCAACCCCTTTGTATAAGGAATAAACTTTGAGTTGTTTTACCAGTTGTGTGATAGAAGTGTGATGACATGTCCACATACCTATTCATGCATGTGTAGAGATGACTGGCCAGACTTAAAAGTTTAATCTATGACTAGATAACATTGTAAGCCTGTTACATAGTAATCATAGCTATGGTCTTGACATCATTAAGCCATTTATGTAATCTGCTGCCCTAATTAACCATAGTATTGCTTGGTAGAATTCGAGAGGCAGATATACAAGACTGAATTATTTTACCTCTAAACCTTCTCCAGAGTATTGTAGTGGTAGTGTATTTTTTTTTTTTTTTAATGTGGTGGATTTGAAAAAAAACAAACACATAAGTAAGAATATAAGAATGGAGCTCCTCTTCCATTGTAGAGTAGCTTGCAGGGAGTACTGGAAGTTAAAGGGTACATAGCTTGATCTAAATTAGGGTATTTTAATATCATTTATAAATAATTTATATTTGACATTCAGAATGACTGTTGTTTTAGTGGAGAATCCACCAATTTATATAGTAGATATATGCCACCATTCTAGGATCATATTTCTTATGTAAATTCCAAATGATGTGCTACATCTAGATTTTAAAATGAATTCTTTACCTTCTTTAAGATAAAGGAAAGAAATGTACCTTATTGCCCAATAGATATAAATATAATGGATAGAAACTTTTTGAATGTTTGAATGTCAGATGGGTCTATAGTTGAAAAGAAATTGACAGTTAAGCAATTGAACGTATAGGCACATTGTTCTTCATTGGGCTTATTTTGCCCATTGTTCTCAGTTATTAAATCAGACAAATTCTTACATAGATTTGAAACATCCAGCATTTATTACAACAAAGTTTCAACATGCTGTTATTTGTTACAGGTAATCTTTGGTAAATCTAGCTGTTCAGAATTTTCAAAGGAAGCCTATACAGCCGTAGTATATCATAACAGGTACTGAATTCAAATATTTCTTTCAAAGTTTCTCACTTCTCAGTGGCATTGTTAGCACTCACGTTAGTGTGTTTACCAAATGCTTTGCTGCACTGGATGTGCAAATTCAAGACAGCTGACATCAAAGTTATAATTTTCAACCTGTAGATGCACATTCTCTCCATAGACATCTGAAATATAAGACTTTACGCACAAAACATCTTTTCTGTCAAATTCTCTGATCCTGTCATTTTTATTATATTGTTATTGATTATCATTATGGCCTCTGGTCCTTTGGTCTTTCCCTGTTATTTTCACCTGACACTTTGTAGTTTTACTTAACTCTTTACTAAGCTTGCACTCATTAGTCAGTTAAATTGGTGCAACATCCAATAAATCTTCGACTCAGTGACTTTCCCTTTTACTTCTTTGGGAATTGATTGTTAACTCTGGATAACCTTTAACTTCTGCTTTCTTTCCCCTCCTCCTCTTCCTCCTGCCCTCCCTCCCCATCCCCCTCCTTCACCTCCCTCTCCCCCTTTTTTTGTTTTGATTATCGAATGCTATTGGAGAAAAAACACAAAATTGTGCCAATCAGGGCTGTCACAAATTGATGTTATTTTATCATATGATGGGGCTACAGTAATTTATTTTATCGTATTTTATCTTCTTTTGGCCCCTCTATTCTTTGGTAAATTTTTTTGTCATCACCTTTTTACCTTCTCTCCCATTTGGCAGTAGCTATTTTAAGCTTTTCTTCCCTTTTCTCTAGCTCCTACTTCTTTTCTGTTTGCTTTAACTCTTAGTGTTCCTACTTTATGAAGTTGATTGAGACCATCTAACTTGAGATCTATCAACTTCTGTGCTCTTCACCTCAAATTGTCTCCATGCAGATCTGCCTTTCCTCTGTTTCAAAGGTGGTAATGGCCCACACCTTCCTCAGTGTGGATCTTTTCATCTCTGCTCTCAAAACGATCTTATCCAGGCTCTTCAGAATGTGACTCCATCAGTTATTCCTTTTCTTGCATCATCAGTCTTCTGTTTCATTGGCTCCATCTCTTATTGCCACAAAATTTGTTTTCTATACTTAAAAAAAGGTCTTTCTTCAGTGCTGTTGTGTAGCATGGTTTTTCCTTACCCTCCATAAAACTTTCTTCTTTCTCACCTTTATTTTATGACCCTCTCTTGGTTTCCTTTTATCCCTTTGAACACTTTTTTTTTAATAGTAATTATTCTAATTTTTCTTTTTCTTTAAGACATAGGCCTTCCACACAAAACACAAAAGTTTTGCCTTTATCCTTCTTTTTCTATAATATTCTCTCCCTAAATAATCTTATATGTATTTCCAGAGTTACATTCAATGAAAATACTACTACTTTTACCTTTATGTGGATTGTTCGCACTGTTTATTTTCTCTCATAACCTTCTTTCTGAAATACAGATGTGTATTTTCAATGGCCTTTTAGGCGTATTCATTCGAGTGCCTGCTGCCTTCTCAATTTCCATGTATTTGTTCTCGACTCTCTTCCTAAGCCAATCTCTGTCTGACTCTTTATTTTTATTAATCGTACCACGATTTTTCCAGTTGCTCTGACTCAAAATGTAAGACATTCTTGCCTTCCTTCTTATTTTGTCTAATATACAATCATCTTTTACATCTTGATGATTGTATTTCTGCCTCATTACCAAGCATATCTTGTGCTGTCCTGTTTCTGGACCTTTCTTGGATCTTTTTTCTGTTGTAATACTGGTTCCCTCTAATTGAACTCCTACTCATACTTTAAGGCCCATATCATATATCTCTTCCTAAATGACAGTTCCCTGATCTAAAACTTGAAGTAATCAATTCAGCTCTGTTCTTGAGGCACTTAACCTTATATGCTGTATACTAGGGGTCGGCAGACTTTTCTAAAAAGGGCCAAATAGTATATATTTTAGGCCTTGTGCGCCATCTGGTCTCTTGCAACTACTCAACCTTGCTGTTGTAGTGCAAAAGTAGCCATGTACAGTAAATTGCAAATAAGTGGGCATGGCTGTCTTCCAATAAAATTTTATTTATGGACCCTGAAATTTGAATTTCATATAATATCTCAAGTGAAATATTATTCTTTTGAATTTTTTTAAGCACTTAAAAATATAAAAATCATTTTTAGTTTGTAGCCTATACAAATGAAGTAGCGGACTGGATTTGGCCTGTGGCCATAGTTTGCCAACCCCTGCTTTATAGCATAGCTATTGATATATGTGTGTCTTACTTATATTTCTACTGAATTATATATTTTTGAGGGTTATTTTTCTTATGTTCATCTTTAAAACCACCACAAAAGTAACACAGTTCTTAGTCTAATGGTGGGTAATTAAAAATACTTGTTGATGAATAACTCATAGATGTTTAATTTTCCATAAGAGCCTTTACATAATATGATTTCAGGAAAGAAATGAACTAAAGCACTAGAAGCCAGAAAAGATATTTATAAAGAAGGTTGTATTTTCTAAAAGTATCTCAGTTTGTGGCTAGGTCTTTATTTTGTTGCTCTTAGCATTAGTAGAATTAAAATGATACAGTCTAACATTACTAGTAAATTCAACTTTCTCATAATTCGGTGGTGATTAGTGAGATCAGTAATAAGATCTATAGCATCTTTTATTCACCAAAGTCATCAAATTCTCAGATGGCTAGCATTAGCTACCTTTCTTACGGGTATTAAAAGCCTTATGCCACTTAATTTTTCTGTGATCAGATCTACACCTGTTAGCATTTTTGAGGCTTATTTGAGATGGAAGAATATTTGACATATTTAGCATCAGAGAAAAATCCCTAACTGTTGGGATGGGCTTCACTTTAAAGGTAGTTGGAACTATATGGTTTGGATGTATTTTCATTGAATACAACAGAGAGATACTAACTGAATATGGAAGATGGGGATGCTAAGGTTCTATCCCTTTTAGGTCTATATCATAAATAGCAGCCATGCTATCTTATAAAAATGCTCTTAGGGCCCACTCTCAATGAATATTGAGATGCAAGTGCCATTGGTTTGATCAAATATGATATTTGTTGTATTCCTTAGTAGCTGGGAGCCCTTCTAAACGGTGGGACACATTGCAATTTGTGGGGATTCCCTGATTTTTTCTTTTCTTTTTTCTCTTTTCCTTTTCCTTTTTTTTTTTGTAAAGCTGTCAGTCAATACACAACTAGTCCATGTTTAGGTAACATTTATTTCTTTAGCAGTGGAATGATAGATATAAGACATTGCACAGAGAGCCTATCTTGATACCAAGTTGTCTAAATATTCCTTTTTTCTTTCTTTCTTTTTTTTTTTAACAAAAGGATAATACAATTTAGTCTTACTATGGAACTGTACTCCTATAAAAGAAAAATGTTTTTCTATGGTATGGTTATAAGATATACACTTATAAAAGCTCATATTATTTTTTTTCTGTGTAATATGTATCCAAATTGGTTTATAAATATAGAAAGCCTTGCCCTAGTCTCTTCTCATATACAGTTTCCAATCTAATGAAGATTTCAGCATCAAGGTGGTGATTATTAATGAATTTTCAGATAGTAGGATTACTCAACCCATTAATAAAAATTGGATGAGAAATTTCAGAAACAGTGGCAGCTCCCTCATCTGGAAGTAGGGGTTAGTTACTTAAGAGCTTGGAAATAAAAATATTTTGGACTAGAAGAAAAATTAAGCATGAATCCTGAAATTAATTTAAAAATTACTCAAACATACAAATGCAATAATTGTTTATTTTGAACACATTACTGACTATTGATGTTTTGTTTTGTTTTTGTATGAAGGTCTCCTGATTTTCATGAAGAAATCAAGGTTAAACTCCCTGCTACTTTAACTGACCATCATCACTTGCTTTTTACTTTTTATCATGTTAGTTGTCAACAAAAACAAAATACTCCTCTTGAAACTCCTGTTGGATACACGGTAAGTATATTTTGTTAAATATTTAGCCCTTTGATCTTAAAAATAATTAACAATATTTAAGATAATTGGTGTTCATTATTATTTGAGTATTCCTTATCTGATTCCCCATCTTCATTAGGAAGGGTCATCATAACAAGAAAATGCTCAATATAGTTAACCAGTATCATTAATTAACTAAGTAACATGTGTAAACACTTAGGTGTTGGTCCTGATTATTGTATATTTACCCAACACTACTGTGTAAATGTAACAGTTTTAAGGGTTCTTTGGAAGAAAATAGTTTGAATGTAAAATGATTAAAAGAGACCCTTGGCAATTAAAACCTTTTCTAATTGTCTTAATTAAAGCAATTAAAACGCCTGAGTATTTTTTGAAAATCATTACTGTTGAATTACAAAAGTAAACCTAAGATGAATACATCATAGTGTGCTATCACAATTTTGTCAGAAAGGCATGCCTTCACCTAAAAGAGAAAAACTAACATTTGATACATATCTTTTGTCTTCAGCTTATGACATGAATTTTTGCTAAATGTAAGAAAATAAGTTTATGTCATACTTTTTAGTTTTGTTTCCAACATT